>NC_141874.1:127054468-127205983 GCF_056163025.1 Triticum urartu | reverse complement strand
ATGTGAAAAAGTTTCAACCTGATAAGATCAAACCCAAATCAAAGAAGTGCGTCTTCATAGGATACCCAAAAGAAAATGTTGGGTACACCTTCTATCACAGATTCGAAGGCAAGATATTCGTTGCTGAGAATGGATCCTTTCTAGAGAAGGAGTTTCTCTCGAAAGAAGTGAGTGGGAGGAAAGTAGAACTTGATGAGGTAACTATACCTGCTCCCTTATTGGAAAGTAGTTCATCACAGAAATATGTTCCTGTGACTACTACACCAATTAGTGAGGAAGCTAATGATGATGATCATGTAACTTCAGATCAAGTTGCTACCGAACCTTGTAGGTAAACCAAAGTAAGATCTGCACCAGAGTGGTATGGTAATCCTGTTCTGGAGGTCATGTTACTTGACCATGACGATCCTACGAAGAGGAAGCGATGATGAGCCCAGATTCCGCGAAATGGCTTGAGGCCATGAAATCTGAGATGAGATCCATGTATGAGAACAAAGTATGGACTTTGATTGACTTGCCCATTGATCGGCGAGCCATTGAGATTAAATGGATCTTCAAGAGGAAGACGGATGCTGATAGTAGTGTTACTATCTACAAAGCTAGAATTGTCGCAAAAAGGTTTTCGACAAGTTCAAGGTGTTGAGTACAATGAGAGTTTCTCACTCGTATCTATGCTTAAGTCTGTCCGAATCATGTTAGCAATTGCCACATTTTATGAAATCTGGCAAATGGATAAACAAAACTGCATTCCTTAATGGATTTATTAAAGAAGAGTTGTATATGATGCAACCAGAAGGTTTTGTCAATCCTAAAGGTACTAACAAAATATGCAAGCTCCAGCGATCCATCTATGGACTGGTGCAAGCATCTCGGATTTGGAATATACGCTTTGATAAGTTTATCAAAGCATATAGTTTTATACAGACTTGCGGTGAAGCCTATATTTACAAGAAAGTGAGTGGGATCACTACAACATTTTTGATAAGTATATGTGAATGACATATTGTTGATCGGAGATAATGTAGAATTATTCTGCAAAGCATAAATGAATGTTTGAAAGGATTTTTTCAAAGAAAGACCTCGGTGAAGCTGCTTACATATTGAGCATCAAGATCTATAGAGATAGATCAAGATGCTTGATAAGTTTTTCAATGAGTACATACCTTGACAAGATTTTGAAGTAGTTCAAAATGGAACAGTCAAAGAAGGAGTTCTTGCCTGTATTACAAGGTGTGAAGTTGAGTAAGACTCAAAACCCGACCACGGCAGAAGATAGAGAGAGAATGGAAGTCATTCCCTATGCCTTAGCCATAGGTTCTATAAAGTATGCCATGCTGTGTACCAGACCTATTGTATACCCTGCCCTGAGTTTGGCAAGGGAGTACAATAGTGATCTAGGAGTAGATCACTGGACATTGGTCAAAATTATCCTTAGTGGAATAAGGATATGTTTCTCGATTAAGGTGGTGACAAAAGGTTCGTCGTAAAGGGTTACGTCGATACAAGTTTTGACACTGATCCAGATGACTCTAAGTCTCAATCGGGATACATATTGAAAGTGGGAGCAATTAGCTAGAGTAGCTCCATGCAGAGCATTGTTGACATAGAAATTTGCAAAATACGTACGGATCTGAATGTGGCAGACCCGTTGACTAAACTTCTCTCACAAGCAAAACATGATCACACCTTAGTACTCTTTGGGTGTTAATCACATAGTGATGTGAACTAGATTATTGACTCTAGTAAAACCTTTGGGTGTTGGTCACATGTCGATGTGAACTATGGGTGTTAATCACATGGTGATGTGAACTATTGGTATTAAATCACATGGCGATGTGAACTAGATTATTGACTCTAGTGCAAGTGGGAGACTGAAGGAAATATGCCCTAGAGGCAATAATAAAGTTATTATTTATTTCCTTATATCATGATAAATGTTTATTATTCATGCTAGAATTGTATTAACCGGAAACATAATACATGTGTGAATACATAGACAAACAGAGTGTCACTAGTATGCCTCTACTTGACTAGCTCGTTGATCAAAGATGGTTATGTTTCCTAACCATAGACATGAGTTGTCATTTGATTAACGGGATCACATCATTAGGAGAATGATGTGATTGACTTGACCCATTCCGTTAGCATAGCACTTGATCGTTTAGTTTGTTGCTATTGCTTTCTTCATGACTTATACATGTTCCAATGACTATGAGATTATGCAACTCCCGTTTACCGGAGGAACACTTTGTGTGCTACCAAACGTCACAACGTAACTGGGTGATTATAAAGGTGCTCTACAGGTGTCTCCGAAGGTACTTGTTGGGTTGGCGTATTTCGAGATTAGGATTTGTCACTCCGGTTGTCGGAGAGGTATCTCTGGGCCCTCTCGGTAATGCACATCACTTAAGCCTTGCAAGCATTGCAACCAATGAGTTAGTTGCATGATGATGTATTACGGAACGAGTAAAGAGACTTGCCGGTAACGAGATTGAACTAGGTATTGAGATACCGATGATCGAATCTCGGGCAAGTAACATACCGATGACAAAGGGAACAACGTATGTTGTTATGCGATCTGACCGATAAAGATCTTCGTAGAATATGTGGGAGCCAATATGAGCATCCAAGTTCCGCTATTGGTTATTGACCGGAGACGTGTCTCGGTCATGTCTACATTGTTCTCGAACCCGTAGGGTCCGCACGCTTAAGGTTTCGATGACAGTTATATTATGAGTTTATGAGTTTTGATCTACCGAAGGAGTTCGGAGTCCCGGATGAGATCAGGGACATGACGAGGAGTCTCGAAATGGTCGAGACGTAAAGATCGATATATTGGACGACTATATTCGGGCATCGGAAAGGTTCCGAGTGATTCAGGTATTTTTCGGAGTACTGGAGAGTTACGGGAATTCGCCGGGGAGTATATGGGCCTTATTGGGCCATACGAGAATAGAGGAAAGAGGCCAAAAGGAAGGAGGTCCGAATTGGACAAGGGGTGCAGCCCACTTTTCCTTGTTCCTCTCCCCCTCTTTCCTTCTCTCCTACTCCAACAAGGGAAGGAGGAGTCCTACTCCCGGTGGGAGTAGGACTCCCCCCTTGGCGCGCCCTCCTCCTAGGCTGGCCGCCTCCCTCCCTTTCTCCTTTATATACGGGGGTAGGGGGCACCCCACAGACACAACAATTGATCATTGATCTCTTAGCCGTGTGCGGTGCCTCCCTCCACCATAGTCCTCGATAATATTATAGTGCTGCTTAGGCGAAGCCCTGCGACAGTAGAACATCAAGATCGTCACCACGCCGTCGTGCTGACGGAACTCTTCCCCGACATTCTGATGGATTGGAGTCCGGGGATCATCATCGAGCTGAACGTGTGCTAGAACTCGGAGGTGCCGTAGTTTCGGTGCTTGATCGGTCGGGCCATGAAGACGTACGACTACATCAACCACATTGTGCTAATGCTTTCGCTTTCGGTCTACGAGGGTACATGGACAACACTCTCCTCTCTCGTTGCTATGCATCACCATGATCTTGCGTGTGCGTAGGAAAATTTTGAAATTACTATGTTCCCCAACAGTATCTTCAAACAGTTTTCTTGCGAAGTGAATGTAGTCCTCCCCAAGCTCGAGGCCACACGCCCACTCAGATGGTCCAAGTGCCCCATCACGTTCAGTTCAACAGATCAGCTCAAGTGCGCAGCTACTGCAGGCGTCCGCCCAATGCTTTGTTCACCAGTCATCAGCAACGTGCAAGTTACCAAGACCCTCATCGACAGCGGCGCAGGACTCAATGTCCTGTCCGTCGACACGTTCGACAACCTCCAAGTGCCATATGACCAGCTTCAGCCTACCAAGCCTTTCTCAGGAGTGACCCAAGGCTCTACTACCCAGATCGGGCAGGTCCGCCTCCCCGTTACCTTCAGAGAACGCAACAACTACCGCACCAAACTCATCAACTTCGACGTCGCCTACATCCGCCTGTCATACAACGCCATCCTCGGGTATCCAGCCCTGGCCAAGTTAATGGCGGTGACCCATCACGGCTACAATGTCCTCAAGATGCCGGGAAGCGGCGGAATCATCACAGTCCCATGCGAGGAAGGATATGCGGTGTGCTCCCTCGAGCGTGCCTTCCAAGCTGCAACAATCGACGACCCCGACAGCCAGGGCGAGCGCCCTCCTGAGGCCACCCCCAAGAAGAAGAAGAAGCAGTTGCGCCACGCAGGGCCTCAGGCAAGCGGCGCCTTGTCAGGATCGGCGCCCGCGCCTGGAGCGCCTCCATCCATTGCATAGGAAAGCCCGCTCAGCGCCCCTCTTGGGTAGGGCTCGGGGGCTCTCTTCTGGAGGGCCTCAGACCTTGCCAACATCATGAGGGAGGCGCTTGGGCACCACTTGGAGGCGTGCTTCGCGGCATGTTTCCCTCAGGAGAACACAGGGCAAGGAGTGCCCACCGTTCAGGAGTTCATCACCAAGACCACTCAGGAACTGCAAGACGCAAGGGCCATGCACGGCGGCCGCCGCTCACCAGGCGCAGCTCCCCATCCAGGCGAGGATGCCGGGCTGCGCGTCTGCATCGACGTCCCAGGGCTCAACCGGGCCACCTCTCAGGAGCTTTTATGGCCTTCGCACGTGGGACAATGCGAGGGCCCACCTCACAGCTACGTTCGCATGCCTTTTGGCCTGCCGAGCATGGCGACCGCCTATCAGCACAACCTGTAGAGCATCCTGGCGGCTCAGGAGGCCAGGCACCACGCTGCGCTGACGGAGATGAAGACAGTCCTCAAGGAACCACCTGGACCCCCAGAGGCTCCCGAATCTCAGGGCCCCGGTGGCTCATGAGGAGTAGCCCCTTCGCCGCATACCTTCAGCTACCCCAACTCTCCGTCATCAACAGAACCAGGTGACATTTTCCAAGTTCATTCAGCTGGGAGCGCCCCTAGGGCTGCATCATTCCCAGGCCGCGTGGGTTCGTCCCTGTGGCATGTATCCCTTTTTATGTCTTTAGCTTACCTTGTTGGGGGTGCCCCTCGGGCTGCATCATCCCCAAGCCGCTAGGGCTTGACCCAGTGGCATGTATCTCCCTTGCATTTACTTAAGCCTGCTGCTTCCATGCTTAATCTACCTGTGATTATTACCTGCTCGATTGCCACCCACCATGGGAGCCGTGCGCCGGCCGTCTTTCTTCAGGACCCTTCGTGTGAGTAAGTTAATCACGGCGTCTGTGCTCGGGCCCGTCCCTGAAGCGTCGCTAAATCCAGCAGCTGAGCTCTGTCTGGCGGGCCGGCCCCGTTCACGTCACCTCCTGGGGCCGTTGGTGCTTGGCCTTCTCACGCGATGACCTTAGGAGATTCATTCGGCGCAGGTTGTCTAACCACCTCGCAGGACCAAGATAGCAAACAAGAACCAAGACCAGACGCAACCCGCCTTGAGGTAGGGCCTCGTGAGTCCCATGTTGGCTCACGAGTGCCCAGACACACCCCGTCTTGCCCTACCGTGCAAGCCACGTGTCAGGGCGGGGCTGTACACGCCCCGGGGGCTCTCCACAGTAGGGAGTCCCCTCACACGCACCAGAAGAGAATCAACAATCACCACGGCGACCGGTGCCCTTCCTCGCGCTAACTTGCAGGAACTTCCTGAGGGCCACAGCAGGTGGTACCACAGACTCTCCCTCTTCTCTCATGCGATTCGCTTGTGCGTTAAAAGGGGGGCTTCTGAGCATCGCGCCTCAGGAGATCTTACTGGCTCTCTAGCCCTCACCCCTTGGCCTTGACCATGGCACGCGACCTGGCATACCAGCGGTGGCTGAGCTCGCTCGAGGGCCGGGACCTGAGGACGCAGAGTACCAAGAAGAACATGGAGGGGAGGGTGAGGCCCGTACGGGCCTGACCAAGCTACACTACAGTGGCCGACGCACGAGTCCGGCATGACTCAAGGAGCTGACCCCAGACAGCCAAGATAAGTTCTCACTCTGGATCCACCAGTCGCTACGACACGAGACCCTCGCTCACTCCCTTCGCTGCCCTGCTACAGCGACGGTTTCTTCCTTTCCCATCCTAAGACAGCTGCTTGCGTGCTAAAGGGGACCTCTTAAGCATCGCGCCTCAGGAGCTCTTACTGGACCTCGGGCCGCTCACCTCCTAGCGTTGACCACGGCACGCGACCTGGCATTCCAGCGACGACTGCAGCCTGCCTAGGGACCGGGACCTGTCAGCGTAGAGCACCAAGCTGCCACAGGATTGGAAAGGGGAGGCCGAGCCTCGGCAGGATATGCGCATGCAAATCTTCATAATGAGGACTATATTGACAAAATGCATTACACACGCTTTACACGCCCCCACGGGGTTCATTTCTTGATTCCTCGCAGGGAACAAAAGGGAAGGAATTCCTAGGAGTTCTATCTACATGCACCAGATGTCGCCGACGCCATCATCAACAGTGGGCCACGTGAGGCCGGCGCCAACCCCATCCAGATCAGCGACGACGGCGGCTGGACGCCGCGGCCTTGCTCCGGGCTCGGTGAGAACTTGGGGGCACTTAGCTGTCGTCGCTCATCTCCAGAGACTTCACGAGCTCGGGAGAGTCGCTGGACCACCAGGAGTCGCCGTTGTCGCTGGAGCAGCTGCAGGCGAGGCTGCGGCGGGCGCTGCATTGTCCTGGCGACCTCCTTCAGGGCAGCACTTCAGGCGGCGGCCTTCCTCGTTGAAGACCTTGAAGAACAACACGAAGGCACCGTCGTACTCGAAGTGGATCGCGAGGGCGCCCTCCGCGCGGCAGACTTGGGCAATCTCACCCCAGCCTCGGGTCATGAAGATCTTCCCGGAGGCAATGGCTCCAATCTCCGCTCCAGTCGCTGGGGCGTCGCAGTTGGTGTGTTGCAGCCAAAGCTCGCGAAGGCCCCTCGGCGGCATCTCGGCGGCGAAGAACTGTGGGAGGCGAATCCAGGTGCTCGGGAGCAACACCGCCCATATCACGAACTCGCACGAGGAGTCCGTCGCATGGACCCCTGGGGCGACGGCGTGCACCTCCGCGGCGCGGCGGCCACGACCCTGGAACAGGCGGCGACGCTCGTCACTCCTCCCTCCGGAACCATCGGCGCAAGTATACAAGGGCAGCGGGTACCCAGGCGGCGGCCTTTCATACCAAGGCCGCGACACCACCGGCCTAACTATCATCTCGTGGCGATGGGACCTCCTCTTCTTTGGCGGGAGCAGCTCAGGCTCAATGAGAGGAGCCTTGCCCTTCTCGGCGGCCGAGAACCTCCGGATCGGCGCCATGTCTGCACAAGCAAGGAGTGGAGCTAGGAAGGAGAAGAAGCAGGAGAGGCAGAGGAAAGATGGGCGACGGGGGCTCCGCCCCCCCCGTTTATACTAGGAGAAGGCCAACCAGCACCCCCACGATCACAGGTAATGATGGTTTTCCTTGCATGTCGCAGGGACTTGTCAAGTCGGGCAGTTGCCGAGGCAGCATGGGGAAGCGGAGGCGCCCACGTCCAATCAATTGCCACGCGTCGACCAAGGCCGCAGGCTATTGGGGCCCACGGTGCTCCGCACTTGACCTTTGGCTTCGCCTTGAAGCCAAGCCCGAGCGCACCTTGGGCCGGGGGGCTACTGTCGGCGTTCTGGGAACGGGGGTCCCCAGACTTGCTTGCCTACGACCCATGGCATGGCTTTGCTAGCAGGCCTGTACGTCCCATATTCATCAGCAAGGCATTCAAGACCTTCGCGAGGGGCCAAGCCTCGCGGGGAGGACGACGCAAGACCTCCTCAGGAGCGGCCTCGCCAGGCGGGCTCGCGAGGGGCAGAGAGATCAAGGCACGGCAAACCTCGCGAGGTTCTAGTGATGTGAGCCATGACGACCAAGGCCAGGCGGGCGCCAACGCGCACAGTGTCCTTGTTTCGTCTTTGGTGCTAAGGAAGCAGGCGCAGGAGTGGAGTACCGAGGCATCAAGCAAATGTTTCCATATCAGTGCAAAAAGACCAAGACCAGAAGGACGACAAGACAAAGGTCACCATGGGGCCCAAGGCGGAGTCATCACCAGAGCCTTTTGCAGGCGAAGACCACTTTTGTCAGGATAAGCTGTACTAGTTGTCCCCTTTCAAATTGGCCGTTGTTGGCTCCCTTCCCGCTCAATATTTGGGGAGAGGACCAGGGCCTCCATAAATAGAACTAACCACCACCGTAGCTAGAGAGGACCTCATCTGAGACTAGAGATGACCTCGTTGGAGACTAGGGGCGATCTCATCTGAGACTAGAACTATTTCATCCCCACAATCACATCCACCAAGCACAAGAACACCTCTCCTCAGGGGCTGTTCTTCCCCTTGTACTGTTCATCCTCAGCCCGAGAGGCAATCCACCACCACCACCCTGGAGTAGGGTATTACACCACAACGGTGGCCCGATCCAGTATAAATCTTGTGTCCTTTGTGTTGCGAGTTCGTCGAGTTAGTTCGTAAGATCTTAGTTGAGTTAGGACGAGGATTGGTAGGGGGAAATCTTCGCGCGCACCCCAGTGTTCGAACCTTAAGGGTTTTGCCGGAACCCGTGATCCGACAGATGCAACAAAGTAGCGTAAGTATTTCCCTTAGTTTTTGAGAACCAAGTTATCAATCCAGTAGGAGACTACACGCAAATCGCCTAGTACCTGCACAAACAAATAAGAACCTTGCAACCAACGCGATAAAGGGGTTGTCAATCCCTTCACGGCCACTTGCAAAAGTGAGATTGATAAAGATAATAAGATAAATCTTTTTGGTATTTTTGTTGTATAGATTGGAAAGTAAAGATTGTAAATAAACGGCGACAAAAATGGCTTGTTGACAGGAAACTAATATGATGTAAAATAGACCCCGGGGCCATAGGTTTCACTAGTGGCTTCTCTCAAGATAGAATATATTACGGTGGGTGAACAAATTACTACCGAGCAATTGATAGAAAAGCGCATAGTTATGAGAATATCTAGGCATGATCATGAACATAGGCATCACGTCCGTGTCAAGTAGACCGAAACGATTCTGCATCTACTACTATTACTCCACACATCAACCGCTATCCAGCATGCATCTAGAGTATTAAGTTCATAAGACAGAGTAAGGCATTAGGCAAGATGACATGATGTAGAGGGATGAACTCAAGCAATATGATATAAACCCCATGTTTTTATCCTCGATGGCAATAACACAATACATGCCTTGCTGCCCCTACTGTCACTGGGAAAGGCACCGCAAGATTGAACCCAAAGCTAAGCACTTCTCCCATTGCAAGAAAGATCAATCTAGTAGGCCAAACCAAACTGATAATTCGAAGAGACTTGCAAAGATATCAAATCATGCATATAAGAATTCAGAGAAGAATCAAATATTGTTCATAGATAAACTTCATCATAACCCCACAATTCATCGGATCTCGGCAAACACACCATAAAAAGATGTACATCAAATAGATCTCCAAGAACATCGAGGAGAACTTTGTATTGAGAACCAAAGAGAGAGAATAAGCCATCTAGCTAATAACTATGGACCCGAAGGTCTGTGGTAACCTACTCAAACATCATCGGAGAGGCTATGGTGTTGATGTAGAAGCCCTCCGTGATCGAATCCCCCTCCGGCAGATCGTCAGAAATGGTCCCCAGATGTGATCTCACAGGTACAGAAGGTTGTAGTGGTGGAAAAGTGGTTTCGTGGCTCCCCTGGTTGTTTTCAGGGTATAAGACTATATATAGGTGAGATAAGTAGGTCGGTGGAGCTACGAGGGGCCCACGAGGGTGGGGGGCGCGCCTGCCCCCTGGGTGCATCACCCTACCTCATGGCCGCCTTGTTGCTTCCTTGACCTCCACTCCAAGTCTCGTGGATTGCGTTTGTTCCAAAAAAGATCCCCGCGAAGGTTTCATTCCGTTTGGATTTCGTCTGATATTCCTTTTTTGCGAAACACTGAAATAGGCAAAAAACAACAATTTGCACTGGGCCTTCGGTTAATAGGTTAGTGCCAAAAATAATATAAAAGTGCATATTAAAGCCCATTAAACATCCAAAACAGATAATATAATAGCATGGAACAATAAAAAATTATAGATACGTTGGAGACGTATCAAGCATCCCCAAGCTTAATTCATGCTCGTCCTCGAGTAGGTAAATGATAAAAATAGAATTTTTGATGTGGAATGCTACCTAACATAATTTTCAATGTAATCTTTATTGTGGCATGAATATTCAGATCCGAAAGATTCAAGACAAAAGTTTAATATTGACATAAAAACAATAAAACTTCAAGCATACTAACCAAGCAATTATGTCTTCAAAATAACATGGCCAAAGAAAGTATCCCTACAAAATCATATAGTCTAGCTATGCTCTATCTTCATCACACAAAATATTTAAATCATGCACAATCCCGATGACAAGCCAAGCAATTGTTTCATACTTTTGATGTTCTCAAACTTTTTCAATCCGCACACAATACATGAGCGTGAGCCATGGATATAGCACTATGGGTGGAATAGAATGGTGGTTGTGGAGAAGACAAAATGGAGAAGATAGTCTCACATCAACTAGGCGTATCAACGGGCTATGGAGATGCCCATCAATAGATATTAATGTGAGTGAGTAGGGATTGCCATGCAACGGATGCACTAGAGCTATAAGTGTATGAAATCTCAACAAAAGAAACTAAGTGGGTGTGCATCCAACTTGCTTGCTCACGAAGACCTAGGGCATTTTTAGGAAGCCCATCATTGGAATATACAAGCCAAGTTCTATAATGAAAAATTCCCACTAGTATGTGAAAGTGACAACATAAGAGACTCTCTATCATGAAGATCATGGTGCTATTTTGAAGCACAAGTGTGGAAAAAGGATAGTAGCATTGCCCCTTCTCTGTTTTTCTCTCATTTTTTTATTCGGGCCTTTTATTTTTTTATGGCCTCTTTTTTTTCTTTTTTTCCGTCCGGAGTCTCATCCCGACTTGTGGGGGAATCATAGTCTCCATCATCCTTTCCTCACTGGGACAATGCTATAATGATGATCATCACACTTTTATTTACTTACAACTCAAGAACTGCAACTCGATACTTAGAACAAAACATGACTCTATGTGAATGCCTCCAACGGTGTACCGGGATGTGCAATGAATCAAGAGTGACATGTATGGAAAATTATGAACGGTGGCTTTGCCACAAATACGATGTCAACTACATGATCATGCAAAGCAATATGACAATGATGGAGCGTGTCATAATAAACGGAATGGTGGAAAGTTGCCTAGCAGTATATATCGGAATGGCTATGGAAATGCCATAGTAGGTAGGTATGGTGGCTGTTTTGATGAAGGTAAATGGTGGGTTTATGGTACCGGCGAAAGTTGCGCGTACTAGAGAGGCTAGCAATGGTGGAAGGGTGAGATTGCGTATAATCCATGGACCCAACATTAGTCATAAAGAACTCACATACTTATTGAAAAAATCTATTAGTTATCGAACGGAAGTATTACGCGCATGCTCCTAGGGGGATAGATTGGTAGGAAAAGACCATCGCTCGTCCCCGACCGCCACTCATAAGGAAGACAATCAATAAATAAATCATGCTCCGACTTCATCACATAACGGTTCACCATACGTGCATGCTATGGGAATCACAAACTTTAACACAAGTATCTCTCAAATTTACAACTACTCAACTAGCATGACTCTAATATCACCATCTTCATATCTCAAAACAATCATCAAGTATCAAACTTCTCATAGTATTCAATGCACTTTATATCAAAGTTTTTATTATACCCATCTTGGATGCCTATCATATTAGGACTAATTTCTTGACCAAACAAAACTACCATGCTATTCTAAAAGACTCTCAAAATAATATAAGTGAAGCATGAGAGATTAATAATTTCTATAAAATAAAACCACCACCACGCTCTAAAAAGGTATAAGTGAAGCACTAGAGCAAAATTTATCTAGCTCAAAAGATATAAGTGAAGCACATAGAGTATTCTAATAAATTCTGATTCATGTGTGTCTATCCAAAAGGTGTGTACAGAAAGGATGATTGTGGTAAACTAAAAATCATAGACTTAAATCATAAAAGACGCTCCAAGCAAAACACATATCATGTGGTGAATAAAAATATAGCCTCAAGTAAAGTTACCGATAGACGAAGACGAAAGAGGGGATGCCTTCCGGGGCATCCCCAAGCATAGGCTTTTGGTTGTCCTTGAATTGTACCTTGGGGTTCCTTGGGCATCCCTAGGCTTAGGCTCTTGCCACTCCTTATTCCAAAATCTATCAAATATTTACCCAAAAACTTGAAAACTTCACAACACAAAACTCAACAGGAAATCTCATGAGCTCCGTTAGTATAAGAAAACATACCACCACATTAAGGTGCTGTAATGAACTCATTCTTTATTTATATTGGTGTTAAACCTACTATATTACAACTTCTCTATGGTTCATACCCCCGATACTAGCCATAGATTCATCAAAATAAGCAAACAACACACGAACAACAGAATACGTCAAAAACAGAACAGTCTGTAGTAATCTGTAGGTTTCGAATAATTATATAACTCCAAAAATCCTGAGGAATTAGGAAGTCCTAAATAATTTGTATATTGATGTACTTCAATTGGAGTTGGTATTTTATCGCTCTCTGGTAAAAAATTAAAATTATTCTAGTGAGCGCATACTTTTTGTTTTTTCAGCAAGATCGAACAACAATCATCCAAGAAGATCCTAAAGGCTTTACTTGGCACAAACACTAATTAAAACATAAAAAACACAAACATAACAGTGGATAGATGATTTATTTATTACTAAACAGGAACAAAAAACAAGAAACAAAAATAAAATTGGGTTGCCTCCCAACAAGCGCTATCGTTTGACGCCCCTAGCTAGGCATAAAAACAAGAATAGATCTAGGTATTGTCATCTTTGGTATGCAATCCATAGGTGGATCTCATAATTGATTCAGAAGGAAATTTTATTTTATTTTTAGGAAAGTGTTCCTTGCCTTTCCTTAGTGGAAATTGGAATCTAATATTTCCTTCTTTCATGTCAATAATTGCACCAATCGTTCTAAGGAAAGGTCTACCAAGAATAATAGGACATGTAGGATTGCAATCTATATCATGAACAATGAAATCTACGGGCACATAATTCCTATTTGAAATAATAATAACATCACTAATCCTTCCCATAGGTTTCTTAATGGTGGAATCCGCAAGATGGAAATTTAAAGAACAATCATCAAATTCACGGAAGCCTAGCACATCACACAAAGTTTTTGGAATCGTGGAAACACTAGCCCCCAAATCACATAAAGCATAGCATTTGTGATCTTTAATCTTAATTTTGATAATAGGTTTCCACTCATCATAAAGTTTTCTAGGGATAGAAACTTCTAATTCAAGCTTTTCTAAACTGGATTGCATTAAAGCATCAACGATATGTTTGGTAAAAGCTTTGTTTTGATCATAAGCATGAGGAGAATTTAACATGGATTGCAACAAGGAAATACAATCTATCAAAGAGCAATTATCATAATTAAATTCCTTGAAATCGAAAATAGTGGGTTCATTGCTATGTAAAGTTTTGACCTCTTCAATCCCACCTTTACCAAATTTAGCATCAAGATCTAAAAACTCTGAAGCAATGGGACGCCTTCTAACTAAAGTTGACTCATCTCCTATCCCATCTTTATAAAGATTCATATTGGAAAATAAAGATTTAATAGGAGACACATCAACCACTTTTAGATCTTCATCATTATTATTATGGAAACTATAAGAACACGCTTTCACAAAGCAATCTTTTTTTGGCACGCATCCTAGCGGTTCTTTCTTTGCACTCATCAATGGAAATTCTCATGGCTTTGAGAGACTCATTGATACGTCTCCAACATATCTATAATTTTTGATTGTTCCGTGCTATTATATTATATGTTTTGGATGTTCAATGGGCTTTAATATACCTTTTTATATTATTTTGGGACTAACCTACTAACAAAAGGCCCAGTGCAAATTGTTGTTTTTTTGCCTATTTCAGTGTTTCACAGAAAAGGAATATCAAACGGAATCCAAACGGAATGAAACCTTTGGGAGAGTTATTTTGGGAACAAACATGATCCAGGAGACTTGGAGTGGATGTCAAGAAAGAAGCGATGAGGCCACGAGGCAGGAGGGCGCGCCCCCACCCTTGTGGGCCCCTCGCAGCTCCACCGACGTAATTCTTCCTCCTATATATACCCATATACCCCGAAAACATCCAGGAGCACCACGAAACCCTATTTCTACCGCCGCAACCTTCTGTACCCATGAGATCCCATCTTGGGGCCTTTTCCGGCGCTCCGTCGGAGGGGGAATCGATCACGGAGGGCTTCGACATCAACACCATAGCCTGTCCGATGATGTGTGAGTAGTTTTACCACAGACCTTCGGGTCCATAGTTATTAGCTAGATGGCTTCTTATCTCTCTTTGGATCTCAATACAAAGTTCTCCTTGATTCTCTTGGAGATCTATTCGATGTAATTCTTTTTATGGTGTGTTTGTCGAGATCCGATGAATTGTGGGTTTATGACCAAGATTATCTATGAACAATATTTGATTCTTCTCTGAAATCTTTTATGCATGATTTAAATACCTTTGCAAGTCTCTTCGAATTATCGGTTTGGTTTGGCCTACTAGATTGATCTTTCTTGCAATGGGAGAAGTGCTTAGCTTTGGGTTCAATCTTGCGGTGTCCTTTCCCAGTGATAGCAGGGGTAGCAAGGCACATATTGTATTGTTTCCACCGTGGATAAAAAGATGGGGTTTATATCATACTGCTTGAGTTTATCCCTCTACATCATGTCATCTTGCCTAATGCGTTACTCTGTTATTATGAACTTAATACTCTAGATGCATGCTAGATAGCAGTCGATGTGTGGAGTAATAGTAGTAGATGCAGAATCGTTTTGGTCTACTTGTCGTGGACGCGATGCCTATATACATGATCATGCCTAGATATTCTCATAATTATTCGCTTTTCTATCAATTGCTCGATAGTAATTTGTTCACCCACCGTAGAATTTGCTATCTTGAGAGAAGTCACTAGTGAAACCTATGGCCCCCGGGTCTATATTCCATCATATTCTTTTCATATCTATTTACTATTTTTATCGTTGTTTATTTTGCAATCTTTACTTTCCAATCTATATCACAAAAATACCAAAAATATTTATCTTATTATCTCTATCAGATCTCACTTTCATAAGTGTCCGTGAAGGGATTGCCTACCCCTTTATCGCGTTGGTTGCGAGGTTCTTTTTTGTTTGTGCAGGTACTAGGCGACTTGCGTGTTACCTCCTACTGGATTGATACCTTGGTTCTCAAAAACTGAGGGAAATACTTACGCTACTGTGCTGCATCACCCTTTCCTCTTCAAGGGAAAACCAACACATGCTCAAGAGGTAGCAAGAAGGATTTCTGGCACCGTTGCCGGGGAGGTTGCACCAAGTCAAGTCAAGACTTGATCTCCTAGCATCTAGTCATCTCTTGCGCCGTCTATGCACAAGTCAAGACATACCAAGTACCCATCACAAACTCTTATCCCTCGCATTACATTATTTGCCATTTGCCTCTCATTTTCCTCTACCCCACTTCACCCTTGCCATTTTATTCGCCCTCTTTTCCGTTCGCCTTCTTTCTGTATGTATCTTTGTTTGTGTTTCCATGTGCCTTCTATTTGCTTGCATCTTTGCTTGCTAAAAATCTATTGATATGGATCCACTTAAAGTGTTCTACTTGGATCATCCTCGATCCTTATGCGCTCGTGCTGAAACCCTAACTAGCCTAGTTGATGGGAAATCTTTAGATGAGCATGCTCATTTTGTGCTTCACCTTTGTCTGAAAAAGGGAGACTCTTATGGGATCAAATAAACAGATTGCTGTGTTATGCTTGGAATCTTTGTGAAATTTATGATTTTACTTGTTGCTCTAAGAACCCTAAAAAACACCTCCCCTACCTATGTGAGTTTAATGACAATGAAATCTTGTCTTCTTATGCAAAGGGTGTTTATAGTTACTACGATATCGAACAAATTGAAGAATTTGTTGCTTTTAAGGGTGCTTATGAATTTGCTTTTTTGATTGAATAGTATGATATTACTCTCTACGAATCTGAAATTTTTGACATACTTAAGTATTGCAACAAAAACTATGCTCATAATGTCTATGTCAAAGAATTTATTGAAAGAATGACTGTTGCTTCGGAAGAAAATAATGATATGCATGAATCTATAGATAATTATGATTTCGATGATTTGATTGAAATATCCCTTGATGAACATGATGCTTGCTATTCTTGTGGCCATGATGCCAATATTTATGAAGATGAATTTGCTACAGTTCCTTATGTTAAACATGAGATCGTTGCTATTGCACCCATACTTGATAGTTCCTTCGATGAAAAGCATGATTGCAATGATGTTATTATAAATTCTCTTAATGCCAATTGTGTTAATGATATGCAAAACCTCAAGCTTGGGGATGCTAGTTTTGCTATGACTACTATTTGTTGCAATGATCATGATTGGGGTGATTCTTCTTATGATCTTGAAAATTTATTTAAGCCCCATGATGAATATGATATCGATAACAATGTTTGCAATAATATTTAAAGTGGGTTTGGAAGAGTGTCAACTTTAGATCCCACATATTTGGAGAATGTTCAATCTTATGAAGTTTTTGATAAAAGTGGGTTTGGAGAGGTCATGACTTTAGTTAATGTTAATCCCACTAGTTTGGAAGAGTGTCAACTTTGCATGCATGTGGATCGTCTTGAAAATATGTTTTGTGATAGCTATATTGTTGAATTTGCTTATGATCCTACATGTAATTACTATGAGAGAGGAAAATATGGTTGTAGAAATTTTCATGTTACTAAATTACCTCTTGTTATGTTGAGATTGCTATTGTTTCTTTCCGCTTCCTTGCATATGCTAGTTTTTTCCTTGCCTTGATAATTTCTTTGCCTATAAGATGCCTATGCATAGGAAGTATGTTAGACTTAGATGTGTTTGTCACATGTTTTACGATGCTCTCTTTGTGCTTCAATTCTTGTATTTCTTGTGAGCATCATTGAAATCTCAATGCCTAGCTAGGGGCGTTAAACGATAGCGCTTGTTGGGAGGCAACCCAATTTTATTTTTGTTTCTTGCTTTTTATTCCTATTTAGTAATAAATAAGTCATATAGCTTCTGTTTAGATGTGGTTTTATGTTTTTAATTAGTGTTTGTGCCAAGTATAACCTTTGGGAAGACTTGGGGGAAGTCTTTGCCATCCTGCTGTAAAAAACAGAAACTTTAGCGCTCACGAGATCTGCTGCCATTTTTTTACTGGAGAGTGCGATTAGGTTGATTCTTTTTGAAGATAATTAGTAGAAAAATTACTCACTTCACCCAATTTATTTAATAATTTTTGGGGTTACAGAAGTATTCCAAACCTACAGATTACTACAGACTGTTCTGTCTTTGACAGATTCTGTTTTCGTGTGTTGTTTGCTTATTTTGTTGAATCTATGGCTAGTATCGGGGGGGTATGAACCATAGAGAAGTTGCAATACAGTAGGTTTAACACACATACAAATAAAGAATGAGTTCATTACGGTACCTTGAAGTGGTGGTTTGTGTTCTTATACTAACGGAGCTCATGAGATTTTCTGTTGAGTTTTGTGTTGTGAAGTTTTCAAGTTTTGGGTAAAGATTTTGATGGATTTTGGAATAAGGAGTGGAAAGAGCCTAAGCTTGGGGATTCCCAAGGCACCCCAAGCTAAAATTCAAGGACAACCAAAAGCCTAAGCTTGGGGATTCCCCAGAAGGCATCCCCTCTTTCTTCTTCGTCCATCGGTAACTTTACTTGAGGCTATATTTTTATTCACCACATGATATGTGTTTTGCTTGGAGCGTCTTGTATGATTTGAGTCTTTGCTTTCTAGTTTACCAAAATCATCCTTGAGTTACACACCTTTTGGAGAGACACACATGAATCAAAATTTATTAGAATACTCCATGTGCTTCACTTATATCTTTTGAGCTAGAAAATTTTGCTCTAGTGCTTCACTTATATCCTTTTAGAGCACGGCAGTGGTTTTATTTTATAGAAATTATTGATCTCTCAGGCTTCACTTATATTATTTTGAGAGTCTTATAGAACAGCATGGTAATTTGCTTTGGCTATAAAATTTGTCCTAATATGATAGGCATCCAAGATGGGTATAATAAAAACTATCATAAAAAGTGCACTGAATACTATGAGAAGTTTGATACTTGATGATTGTTTTGAGATATGAAGATGGTGATATTAGAGTCATGCTAGTTGAGTAGTTGTGAATTTGAGAAATACTTTTTCTAAAGTTTGTGATTCCCGTAGCATGCATGTATGGTGAACCGTTATATGATGAAGTCGGAGCATGATTTATTTATTGATTGTCTTCCTTATGAGTGGCGGTTGGGGACGAGCGATGGTCTTTTCCTACCAATCTATCCCCCTAGGAGCATGCACATAGTACTTTGTTTCGATAACTAATAGATTTTTGAATAAGTATGTGTCAGATTTCGGGTTCCGGCAGACCCTTGAGGTTCGAACACTGGGGTGCACGCGGAGATTTCGTCTCCTACCTACCTTCACCCCTCCGCCTTGCTAGGATCTAAACTAAGGAAAGAACAACACAAGAGACACAGGGTTTATACTGGTTCGGGCCACCGTTGTGGTGTAATACCCTACTCCAGTGTGTGGCATGGTGGATTGCCTCTTGGGCTGATGATGATGAACAATACAAGGAAGAACAGCCTCACGAGGGTCTGTTCTTAGCTGGGGCGATGAACTGCTGGGAGGAGCTCATGAAGGAAATATTCCCTAGAGGCAATAATAAAGTTATTATTTATTTCCTTATTTCATGATAAATGTTTATTATTCATGCTAGAATTGTATTAACCGGAAACATAATACATGTGTGAATACATAGACAAACAGAGTGTCACTAGTATTCCTCTACTTGACTAGCTCGTTAATCAAAGATGGTTATGTTTCCTAACCATGAACAATAAAGTTGTTATTTGATTAACGAGGTCACATCATTAGTTTAATGATCTGATTGACATGACCCATTCCATTAGCTTAGCACCCGATCGTTTAGTATGTTGCTATTGCTTTTCTTCATGACTTATACATGTTCCTATGACTATGAGATTATGCAACTCCCGTTTGCCGGAGGAACACTTTGGGTGCTACCAAACGTCACAACGTAACTGGGTGATTATAAAGGAGCATTACAGGTGTCTCCAAAGGTAGATGTTGGGTTGGCGTATTTCGAGATTAGGATTTGTCACTCCGATTGTCGGAGAGGTATCTCTGGGCCCTCTCGGTAATACACATCACATAAGCCTTGCAAGCATTACAACTAATATGTTAGTTGTGAGATGATGTATTACAGAACGAGTAAAGAGACTTGCCGGTAACAAGATTGAACTAGGTATTGGATACCGACGATCGAATCTCGGGCAAGTAACATACCGATGACAAAGGGAACAACGTATGTTGTTATGCGGTCTGACCGATAAAGATCTTCGTAGAATATGTAGGAGCCAATATGGGCATCCAGGTCTCGCTATTGGTTATTGACCGGAGACATGTCTCGGTCATGTCTACATTGTTCTCGAACCCGTAGGGTACGCACGCTTAAGGTTACGATGACAGTTTCATTATGAGTTTATACATTTTGATGTACCGAAGATTGTTCGGAGTCCCAGATGTGATCACGGACATGACGAGGAGTCTCGAAATGGTCGAGACGTAAATATTGATATATTGGAAGCCTATGTTTGGACATCGGAAGTGTTCCGGGTGAAATCGGGATTTTACCGGGTTACCGGGAGGTTACCGGAACCCCCCGGGAGCCATATGGGCCTTCATGGGCCTTAGTGGAAAGGTGAAAGGGCTGCCCACAAGGGCTGCGCGCCTCCCCCCTTCCCCTAGTCCTATTAGGACTAGGAGAGGTGGCCGGCCACCCTTCTCCCTCTTTCCCCCTTTGGGGAATCCTAGTTGGAATAGGATTGGAGGGGAGTCCTACTCCCGGAAGGAGTAGGACTCCTCCTGCGCCTCCCTCCTTGGCCGGCCAGCCTTCCCCCCTCTACTCCTTTATATACGGAGGCAGGGGACCTCTAGACACACAAGTTGATCCTTGAGATCTATTCCTTAGCCGTGTGCGGTGGCCCCCGCCACCATATACCTCGATAATACTGTAGCGGAGTTTAGGCGAAGCCCTGCTGCTGTAGTACATCAAGATCGTCACCACGCTGTCGTGCTGACGGAACTCTTCCCCGACACTTTGCTGGATCGGAGTCCGGGGATCGTCATCGAGCTGAACGTGTGCTCGAACTCGGAGGTGCCGTAGTTTCGGTGCTTGATCGGTTGGATCGTGAAGACGTACGACTACTTCCTCTACGTCGTGTCATCGCTTCCGCAGTCGGTCTGCATTGGGTACACAGACAACACTCTCCCCCTCGTTGCTGTGCATCACATGATCTTGCGTGAGCGTAGGAATTTTTTTGAAATTACTACGTAACCCAACAGTGGCATCCGAGCCTAGGTTTTATGGTTTGATGTTATATGCACGAGTAGAACACAAGTGAGTTGTGGGCGATATAAGTCATACTGCCTACCAGCATGTCATACTTTGGTTCGGCGGTATTGTTGGATGAAGCGGCCCAGACCGACATTATGCGTACGCTTACGCGAGACCGGTTTCCCCGACGTGCTTTGCACAAAGGTAACTTGCGGGTGACTGTTTCTCCAACTTTAGTTGAACCGAGTATGGCTACGCCCGGTCCTTGCGAAGGTTAAAACGGAGTCTATTTGACAAACTATCGTTGTGGTTTTGATGCGTAGGTGAGATTGGTTCTTGCTTAAGCCCGTAGCAGCCACGTAAAACTTGCAACAACAAAGTAGAGGACGTCTAACTTGTTTTTGCAGGGCATGTTGTGATGTGATATGGTCAAAACGTGATAAGTTATAAGTTGTTGTATAAGATGATCATGTTTTGTTGAAGTTGTCGGCAACTGGCAAAATCCTTATGGTTGTCTCTCTATTGCATAAGATGCAAGCGTCCAATAATTGCTTTACTTTATCGCTATGCGATAGCAATAGTTGCAAGAGCAATTGTTGGAGAGACGACCACGTGACAACACATTGATATAGATCAAGATGATGGAGATCATGGTGTCATGCCGGTGACGATAGAAATCATGATGGTACTTCGGAGATGGAGATCACAAGCACAAGATGATGATGGCCATATCATATCACATATATTGATTGCATATGATGTTTATCTTTTATACATCTTATTTTGCTTAGTTTGACGGTAGCATTATAAGATGATCTCTCACTAATTATCAAGAAGTGTTCTCCCTGAGTATTCACCGTTGCGAAAGTTCTTCGTGCTGAGACACCACGTGATGATCGGGTGTGATAGGTTCTACGTTCAAATACAACGGGTGCAAAACAGTTGCACACGCGGAATACTCAGGTTATACTTGACGAGCCAAGCATATACGGATATGGCCTCGGAACACGGAGACTGAAAGGTCGAGCGTGAATCATATAGTAGATATGATCAACATAATGATGTTCACCAATGAAATTACTCCATCTCACGTGATGATCGGACATGGTTTAGTTGATTTGGGTCACGTGATCACTTAGAGGATTAGAGGGATGTCTATCTAAGTGGGAGTTCTTAAGTAATATGATTAATTGAACTTTAATTTATCATGAACTTAGTCCTGGTAGTATTAGCATATCTATGTTGTAGATCAATAGCTCGCGTTGTTGCTTTCATATGTTTATTTTGATATGTTCCTAGAGAAAATTGTGTTGAAAGATGTTAGTAGCAATGATGCGGATTGGATCCGTGATCTGAGGTTTATCCTCATTGCTGCACAGAAGAATTATGTCCTTGATGCACCGCTAGGTGAAGGACCTATTGCAGGAGCAGATACAGACATTATGAATGTTTGGCTAGCTCAATATGATGACTACTTGATAGTTTAAGTGCACCATGCTTAACGGCTTAGAATCGGGACTTCAAAGACGTTTTTGAACGTCATGGACCATATGAGATGTTCCTGGAGTTGAAGTTAATATTTCAAGCAAATACCCGAGTTGAGAGATATGAAGTCTCCAACAAGTTCTATAGCTAAAAGATGGAGGAGAATCTCTCAACTAGTGAGCATGTGCCCAGATTGTCTGAGTACTACAATCGCTTGAATCAAGTGGGAGTTAATCTTCCAGATAAGATAGTGATTGACAGAATTCTCTAGTCACCATCACCAAGTTAGTAGAACTTCGTGATGAACTATGATATGCAAGGGATAACGAAAACGATTCCCAAGCTCTTCGTAATGCGGAAATTGACGAAGGTAGAAATCGAGAAAAACATCAAGTGTTGATGGTAGACAAGACCACTAGTTTCAAGAAAAGGGCAGAGGGAAGAAGGGGAACTTCAAGAAGAACAGCAAGCAAGTTTCTGCTCAAGTGAAGAAGCCCAAGTCTGGTCCTAAGCCTGAGACTAAGTGTTTCTACTGCAAAGGGACTGGTCACTGGAAGCGGAACTACCCCAAGTGATTGGCAGATAAGAAGGATGGCAAAGTGAACATAAGTATATTTGATATACATGTTATTGATGTGTACTTTACTAGTGTTTATAGCAACCCCTCACTATTTGATACTAGTTCAGTTGCTAAGATTAGTAACTCGAAACGGGAGTTGCAGAATAAACAGAGACTAGTTAAGGGTGAAGTGACGATGTGTGTTGGAAGTGGTTCCAAGATTGATATGATCATCATCGCACACTCCCTATACTTTCGGGATTAGTGTTGAACCTGAATAAGTGTTATTTGGTGTTTGCGTTGAGCATGAATATGATTTGATCATGTTTATTGTAATACGGTTATTCATTTAAGTAAGAGAATAAATTGTTGTTCTGTTTACATGAATAAAACCTTATATGGTTATACACCCAATGAAAATAGTTCGTTGGATCTCGATCGTAGTGATACACATAATCATAATATTGAAACCAAAAGATGCAAAGTTAATAATGATAGTGCAACTTATTTGTAGCACTGCCGTTTGGGTCATATTGGTGTAAAGCGCATGAAGAAACTCCATGCTGATGGGATTTTGGAATCACTTGATTATGAATCACTTGATTCTTGCGAACCATGCCTTTTGGGCAAGATGACTAAAACACCGTTCTCCGGAACAATGAAGCAAGCAACAGATTTGTTGGAGATCATACATACTGATGTATGTGGTCCGATGAATATTAAGGCTTGCAGCAGGTATCATTATTTTCTGACCTTCACAGATGATTTGAGCAGATATGTGGATATCTACTTGATGAAACATAAGTTTGAAACATTTGAACAGTTCAAAGAATTTCAGAGTGAAGTGGAAAATCATCGTGACAAGAAAATAAAAGTTTCTACGATATGATCGCAGAGGTAAAATATTTGAGTTACGAGTTTGGTCTTCAATTAAAACAATGTGGAATAGTTTCACAAACTCATGCCACATGGAACACCACAGCATAATGGTGTGTCCGAACGTCATAATCGTACTTTATTGGATATAGTGCAATCTATGATGTCTCTTACCGATCTACCACTATCGTTTTGGGGTTATGCATTAGAGACAGCTGCATTCACGTTAAATAGGGCACCATCTAAATCCGTTGAGACGACACCGTGTGAACTATGGTTTGCCAAGAAACCTAAGCTGTCGTTTCTTAAAGTTTGGGACTGTGATGCTTATGTGAAAAAGTTTCAACATGATAAGCTCGAACCCAAATCGGAGAAATATGTCTTCATAGGATACCCAAAGGAGACTGTTGGGTACACCTTCTATCACAAATCCGAAGGCAAGACTTTTGTTGCTAAATTCGGAGTTTTTCTAGAGAAGGAGTTTCTCTTGAAAGAAGTGAGTGGGAGGAAAGTAGAACTTGACGAGGTAACTGTACCTGCTCCCTTGTTGGAAAGTAGTACATCACAGAAAACTGTTTCTGTGACACCTACACCAATAAGTGAGGAAGCTAATGATAATGATCATGAAACTTCAGAACAAGATACTACTGAACCTCGTAGATCAACCAGAGTAAGATCCGCACCAGAGTGGTACGGTAATCCAGTTCTGGAAGTCATGCTACTAGATCATGATGAACCTACGAACTATGAAGAAGCGATGGTGAGCCCAGATTCCGCAAAGTGGCTTGAAGCCATGAAATCTGAGATGGGATCCATGTATGAGAACAAAGTATGGACTTTGGTTGACTTGCCCGATGATCGGCAAGCAATTGAGAATAAATGGATCTTCAAGAGGAAGATGGACGCTGATAGTAGTGTTACTATCTACAAAGCTAGAATTGTCGCAAAAGGTTTTCTACAAGTTCAAGGTGTTGACTACGATGAGAGTTTCTCACTCGTATCTATGCTTAAGTCTGTCCGAATCATGTTAGCAATTGCCGCGTTTTATGAAATCTGGCAAATGGATAAACAAAACTACATTCCTTAATGGATTTGCTAAAGAAGAGTTGTATATGATGCAACCAGAAGGTTTTGTCAATCCGAAAAGTGCTAACAAAATGTGCAAACTCCAGCAATCCATCTGTGGACTAGTGCAAGCATCTCGGAGTTGGAATATACGCTTTGATGAGTTGATCAAAGAATATAGTTTTATACAGACTTGCGGTGAAGCCTGTATTTACGAGAAAGTGAGTGGGAGCACTACAACATTTCTGATAAGTATATGTGAATGACATATTGTTGATCGGAAATAATGTAGAATTATTCTGTAAAGCATAAAGGGGTGTTTGAAAGGAGTTTTTCAAAGAAAGACTTCGGTAAAGCTGCTTACATATTGAGCTTCAAGATCTATAGAGATAGATCAAGACGCTTGATAAGTTTTTCAATGAGTACATACCTTGACAAGATTTTGAAGTAGTTCAAAATGGAACAGTCAAAGAAAAAAGTTTCTTGCCTGTGTTACAAGGTGTGAAGTTGAGTAAGACTCAAAGCCCGACCACGGCAGAAGATAGAAAAGAATGAAAGTCATTCCCTATGCCTTGGCTATAGGTTCTATAAAGTATGTCATGCTGTCTACCAGATCTATTGTATACCCTGCACTGATTTGACAAGGGAGTACAATAGTGATCTAGGAGTAGATCACTGGACAGCGGTCAGAATTATCCTTAGTGAAATAAGGATATGTTTCTCGATTATGGACGTGACAAAAAGGTTCGTCGTAAAGGGTTACATCGATGCAAGTTTTGACACTAATCTAGATGACTCTAAGTCTCGGTCTAGATACATATTGAAAGTGGGAGCAATTAGCTAGAGTAGCTCCATGCAGAGCATTGTTGACATAGAAATTTGCAAAATACATGCGGATCTGAATGTGGCAGACCCGTTGACTAAGATTCTCTCACAAGCAAAACATGATCACACCTTAGTACTCCTTGGGTGTTAATCACATAGCGATGTGAACTAGATTACTGAATCTAGTAAACCCTTTGGGTGTTGGTCACATGGCGATGTGAGCTATGGGTGTTAATCACATGATGATGTGAACTATCGATGTTAATCACATGGTGATGTGATCTAGATTATTGACTCTAGTGCAAGTGGGAGACTGAAGGAAATATGCCCTAGAGGCAATAATAAAGTTATTATTTATTTCCTTATTTCATGATAAATGTTTATTATTCATGCTAGAATTGTATTAACCGGAAACATAATACATGTGTGAATACATAGACAAACAGAGTGTCACTAGTATGCCTCTACTTGACTAGCTCGTTAATCAAAGATGGTTATGTTTCCTAACCATGAACAATAAAGTTGTTATTTGATTAACGAGGTCACATCATTAGTTGAATGATCTGATTGACATGACCCATTCCATTAGCTTAGCACCCGATCGTTTAGTATGTTGCTATTGCTTTTCTTCATGACTTATACATGTTCCTATGACTATGAGATTATGCAACTCCCGTTTGCCGGAGGAACACTTTGGGTGCTACCAAACGTCACAACGTAACTGGGTGATTATAAAGGAGCATTACAGGTGTCTCCAAAGGTAGATGTTGGGTTGGCGTATTTCGAGATTAGGATTTGTCACTCCGATTGTCGGAGAGGTATCTCTGGGCCCTCTCGGTAATACACATCACATAAGCCAATATGGGCATCCAGGTCCCGCTATTGGTTATTGACCGGAGACATGTCTCGGTCATGTCTACATTGTTCTCGAACCCGTAGGGTACGCACGCTTAAGGTTACGATGATAGTTTCATTATGAGTTTATACATTTTGATGTACCGAAGATTGTTCGGAGTCCCGGATGTGATCACGGACATGACGAGGAGTCTCGAAATGGTCGAGACGTAAAGATTGATATATTGGAAGCCTATGTTTGGACATCGGAAGTGTTCCGGGTGAAATCGGGATTTTACCGGGTTACCGGGAGGTTACCGGAACCCCCCGGGAGCCATATGGGCCTTCATGGGCCTTAGTGGAAAGGTGAAAGGGCTGCCCACAAGGGCTGCGTGCCTCCCCCCTTGCCCTAGTCCTATTAGGACTAGGAGAGGTGGCCGGCCACCCTTCTCCCTCTTTCCCCCTTTGGGGAATCCTAGTTGGAATAGGATTGGAGGGGAGTCCTACTCCCGGAAGGAGTAGGACTCCTCCTGCGCCTCCCTCCTTGGCCGGCCAGCCTTCCCCCCTCTACTCCTTTATATACGGAGGCAGGGGACACCTCTAGACACACAAGTTGATCCTTGAGATCTATTCCTTAGCCGTGTGCGGTGCCCCCTGCCACCATATACCTCGATAATACTGTAGCGGAGTTTAGGCGAAGCCCTACTGCTGTAGTACATCAAGATCGTCACCACGCCGTCGTGCTGACGGAACTCTTCCCCGACACTTTGCTGGATCGGAGTCCGGGGATCGTCATCGAGCTGAACGTGTGCTCGAACTCGGAGGTGCCGTAGTTTCGGTGCTTGATCGGTTGGATCGTGAAGACGTACGACTACTTCCTCTATGTCGTGTCATCGCTTCCGCATTCGGTCTGCGTTGGGTACGTAGACAACACTCTCCCCTCGTTGCTGTGCATCACATGATCTTGCGTGAGCGTAGGAATTTTTTTGAAATTACTACGTAACCCAACAGCTCAGTCGCCTTTCTCTCTCTCTCTCTCTGATCTTCTCTATCCTTCCAAACACTCGGCCCCCTCTCTTTCTCTGTGTGTCCGTCCGTGTATCTTGCGGGTGGCTGATCCTATTTATAGAGGCCCTGGTCCTCTTCCCAAATATCGAGCGGGAAGGGAGCCCACAATGGTGGGCTAATTTAAAGGGGGACATCTAGTACCAGCTATCCTGACAAAAGTAGTCTTCTCCTGCGCAAAGCTCTGGTGATGACACCGTCTTGGGCTCCAGGGTGACCTCCGTCTCGTAGTCCTCTTGGTCTTGGTCTCGTTGCACCGAAATGGCAACCTTTGCCTGATGCCTCGGTACTCCGCGGCTGCGCTTGCCCCCCTTGCACCAAAGAGGGAAGGAGGACACTGCGCGGGCTGGCACCCGCCTGGCGCCCTTGGTCGTCATGGCTTGCGTCATGGGCACCTCGTGAGGTACCCCGCCTTGATCTCTCCGCCTCCTCGTGAGCCAGCCTGACAAGGCCGTGCCTGAGGAAGCTCCGCGTCGTCCGCCCCGCGAGGCTTGGCCCCTCGCGTGGGTCTTGGGTTTGTGTTGGTGAAGATGGGCCGCGCTGGGCCCCCTTTTGAGCCACGCCGCAGGCCGCAGGCAGGCAAGTCTGGGGACCCCCGTTCCCAGAACGCCGACAGTAGCCCCCGGGCCCAAGGCGCACCCGGACTTGGCCGTGCAGGGAGGCGGAAGGGCAAGAGCGAAGCGCTGCGGGCCCTAACAGTTTGCGGCCTTGGGCGCCGCGTGGCGGTTGATTGGACGTGGGCGTCTCCACTTCCCCACGGCGCCTTGGCAACTGCACGGATTGGACAAGTCCCTGCATGCAAAGTGGGTCATGATTACCTGCGATCATGGAGGTAGGCGGTTGGCCTTCGCCGGCTATAAGTACGGAACAGCGCGCGCCCTTCCAGTCCATCCTTCCTTGCTTCTCCTTCTTCCAGATCCTTGCTCCGTCTTGCTGCGATGGCTGCGATCCGCCGGTTCTCGATGGCAGAGAAGGGAAAGGCTCCCCGAGAGGATCCAGACCCACTCCCGCCGAAGAAACGGCTCGCCCCCCGTGGCTCGGA
The DNA here is from genome assembly GCF_056163025.1 of Triticum urartu. Lineage (NCBI taxonomy): Eukaryota > Viridiplantae > Streptophyta > Magnoliopsida > Poales > Poaceae > Triticum > Triticum urartu. The sequence continues at coordinate 127,177,639 of NC_141874.1, read as the reverse complement.
CGAGCGGGCCCTTTAGGTGGTGTCGAGGCCTTTGTGCGAGCGGGCACCGCCGGGGTTCCCGCTTCCATTGTACGCCCACGTCGAGGGCCCCGAAGGAGCTGATGCTGACCGCCACGGGCGGCGCCGCCGTCGGCGCCGGCGGGTCACGAAGGTGTGGGTCGTCCCCCCTGGGGTCCACACCGAGGGCTCCTCCCGAGAGTTCGTGCTTCACGTCGCCATTCCTCTCCAGTCTTGGATCCGCCTTCCTCCCTTCTTCGCCTCCATCATCCCGCAGGGGAGCCCCTGGAGCTCTGGCTGCAGCACGCCGGCTGCAGCACCCTCGCGACCGAGGCGGAGGTCGCGGTCGTTGCCCCGGGCGAGGTCTACATGACTCGGGGCTGGAGAGAGATCGCCCGGGTTTGCAGGGTAAGGGGCGTCTTCACGGTCCACTTGGATTACGATGGTGCTTCAGTGATGCTCTTCAAGGTCTTCGATGCGAGCGGGCGCCGGCTAGAGTGCTGCCCCGGGGAAGGTGGCCAGGACCCTGCCGCGACGAGGACTGGGCCCGCCAACCGCTCCCTTGGCGGCTCCTCAGGTGGTGGAGGTGTCGGAGGTTCCAGTGACTCCGGCGAGCTCTTCGCGACTCCGGAGACGAGCGACGATAGCTACGAGCCCCCGAGCCGGCGCCGCTCCTGGAGCAGGGCGGGCTCGTCAGGCCGCCGCCGACTCTGATCTGGATGGGGTTGGCGTCGGTGCTTGATGGCCCACTGTTGATGATGGCGTCTTTTGCTGGGACGCGCGTAGTTTGTCTCCCTTTAGGATCTGTTCCCTGCGAGGAATCAAAAACGTGTCCCGTGTGGGCTTGTAAGGTGCCTGTGATCCTGTTTTGTTAATATAACCCCTGTCGTAGAATTTTGCGAGTTGCTCATTCTGTCTTAGCTCAGTCCTCCCTTTCGAACCTCACGAGGGCTTGGTGCTCTGCGCCGACAGGTCCCAGTCCCAAGGCGGCTTCAGCCGTCGCTGGTATGCCAGGTCGTGATGCCGTGGTCAAGGCCAGGAGGTGAGCGACCCGGAGTCCGGTTAGAGCCCCTGAGTCGCGATGCTCAGGAGGTCCCCTTTGGCGCCCAAGCAGCCGTCGTTTGGTGAGAAAGGAGAGTGGCGTCGCTAACACGGGATGGCATTAGGTGCGGGGATGGTGCCACGGTAGCTGGCGCTTCCGGGTGATGACTTATCTCGAGGGTCAGGGGCCGCTCTCTGGTGTGTCGCCGGGTCCGTGCATCGGCAGGCGCGAGGTTGCTCGGTGAGGTCCTCACGTGCCTCTCCCCTCTTGCCTTTGTTCCCCTTTCTGCTCTACATCCTCGGGTCCCGGCCCTTGAGCGGGTCTCAGCCGTCGCTGGTATGCCAGGTCGCGATGCCGTGGTCAAGGCCAGAGGGTGTGGGCTGGAGAGCCGGTAGGAGCCCTGAGTCGCGATGCTCAGGCACCCCCCCTTTAACGTGCAAGCGGTTCGCGCGGGTGAGAGCGAAGGAGACACCGCAAGGGCCTTGCCTGACACGGCTCCTTCAGGAGGTCCTGCAGGTCCACCATAGAAAAAACAAGGGGTTGCCATGACAATTGACAGTCAGCCGTTGGTTGCTTCCGAGGGGTAGTGAGGCACTGTAGGCTTGACGAGGTGACGCTATGCAGGGCTGCCGCGGCTAGAGCTTAGCCATCCAGGTTTGTCGGCGTTGCAGGGACGGACCCATGCGCAAGCGTCGTGCCATTTGGGAGCAGCTCCGTTAGCTGGCGTCAACTGAGCAGGCAACTAGGTAAAACACATTAGCCGTGAAGGAGTGGATTCGTTCAAATAGATGCTGGGAATGCGGACATCACTGGGTCAGGCCCGAGCGACTTGGGGATCATGCAGCCTGAGAGGCGCCCCAACAAGGTAAGCTAACAACATGGAATAAAAAGGGATACACGCCGCAGGGACGGACCCACGCGGCCTGGGAATAATGCAGCCCTGGGGGGCGCTCCCGGCTGGAAGTAGAACTAGAAAGGTGTCACCTGATGATGTTGAGGGCGAAGGAGCGTTGATGTAGCAGGCTCGGTGGGCTGCGGGAGCCGATCCTCACGAGCCCCCAGGCCCAGGGGCCTCGGGAGGCTCTGGAGGCGCTGGCGGCTCCTCGCGGGCCATCTCCATCCCTGCTAGGGCAGCAGGACGCCTGGCCTCTCGTGCCTCCGTGATGCCCCTCATGAGGCGCTGGTACGCGTCAGCCACGCTCGGCAGGCCGTAAGGCATGCGAACGTAGCTGTGGGGTGGGCCTCCGCAGTGCCCCACTCGCGAGGGCCAGAGGCGCTCCAGAGAGGCGACTCGGTTGAGCCCTGGTATGTCGATGCAGACGCGCAGCCCACCATCCTCGCCTGGATGGGGGGCCATTGCTGGTAGGCGGCGGCGACCTTTTATGACCCTTGGCTCCTGTAGCTCCTGAATGGCCTTGCTGACGAACTCCTGAGGGTCTGGATCTCCTTGCCTGGCTCCTTCTTGAGGGAAACGTGCTTCGAAACACACCTCCATGTGGTGCCCAAGCGCCTCCCTCGTGACCCTAGCTAGGTCGGTGGCCCTCCAGGGGGGAGCCCCCGAGCCCTGCCTGAGGAGGGCGCTAGGCGCACTTTCCTATGCGATGGAAGGAGGCTCCCCCTGGGTAGGCGCGGGCCCAGAGGGGCCTGTCTCCTGAGTGGTCGGGCTGGACGATGTGTTCTTCTTCTTAGGGGCGGTCTCGGGAGGCCTCCTGCTTCCATGATCCGGGTCTTCCAGTGACGCGGCCTGAAAGGCTCGTTCCAGGGAACACACCGCGTCCTTCTCTTCACAGGGCACCGTGATGACTCCGCCACTTCCTGGCATCTTGAGGATGTTGTAGCCGTGGTGAGTTACGGCCATGAACTTGGCCAGTGCTGGGTACCCAAGGATGGCGTTGTACGGCAGGCGAATGTGAGCGACGTCGAAGTCGATGAGCTCAGTGCGGTAGTTGTCACGTGCCCCGAAGGTGACAGGGAGGCGGACCTGCCCAATCGGGACCGTGGAGCCGTCGGTGATACCGGAGAAAGGCTTGGTTAGCTGAAGCTGGCTGTAGGGCACTTGGAGGTTGTTGAATGTTTCCACGGACAGGACGTTGAGCCCTGCCCCGCCGTCGATGAGGGTCTTGGTGACCACCACGTTGCTGATGATTGGGGAACAAAGCATCGGGAGGACTCCGGCTGTAGCCGCACACTTGAGCTGATCTGCTGAGCTGAACGTGTTGGCGCATGCCGACCACCTGAGAGGGTGCGTGGCTTCGAGCCTGGGGAGGACTGCGTTCACTTCGTGGGTGAACTGCTTGAAGATGCGCTGAGAGGCTGGGGCTTGCGCCCCGCCCAAGATGCAGGCGATCGCGCGCGGCTCCTGGAAGCCCCCAGCCCCCTCATCCTGGTGGCGGTCTTCGTTTCTTCTTGGCTGTGGCGATAGCGGTGGGAGGCCTGTGTTGCCTTGCGGGCGATCCTCGCGAGGCTGATCCCTCCAGTCCCCCTCGCGAGGCTAATCTCTCCAGCCTCCCTCGCGAGGCGGGTCTTGCCAGCAATCCTCGCGAGGTTAGTCGCGCCACCCTTGGCCTTGGGCTTCTTCTCTTCGGGGTCCGCAGCAGGCAGCTCGAGGAGGGAGAGACGCCCTTCCTCGGCCCTGGCGCACTTGGTTGCCAGGTTGAACAGCTCCAAGGAAGTGCACAGGTCTTCATGCATCGCCAGCTCCTCCTTCATCTTGACGTCGCGCACGTCGTCGGAGAAGGTCGAGATGATGGCCTCCTCGGTCACCTTGGGAATCTTGAGGCGCGCGTTGTTGAAGCGCTGGATGTACTTCTGCAGGGTCTCCCTGGGCTGTTGCTTGATGCAGCGCATGTCGCTAACGGCGGGTGGCCGCTCGCGAGTGCCTTGGAAGTTGGCGATGAAGCGGGTGCGCATCTCGTCCCAGGAGGAGATTGTGCCTGGAGGCAGGTTCAGGAGCCAGGTGCGGGCCCCGTCCTTGAGTGCCATGGGGAACCAGTTCTCCATGACCTTCTCGTCTCCGTTGATAGCTTTGATGCCCAGCTCGTAGAGCTGGAGGAACTCCGCAGGGTCAGCCGTGCCGTCGTAGCGTGGAGGCAAGTCTGGCTTGAACTTGCCGGGGCACGTGACATTGCGTAGCTCGGCGGTGAAGGTGCGGCAGCCTGCCGTGGCCACGGGAGGTCTTGGATGCCGGGGAGCTTGGTCTTGCATATCCCCACGCGGTGCAGCTGGGAGCAGCGCGGGGTCTTGACGCGTGGGAGCAGGAGCATGGTCGCGACGTGCTGGAGCAGGGAGCGCCCGGGCAGCTTCTTGCGGGCGAGGGACTTCTTGACAGCTCTGCTCTTGCAGCGCTGGCGCCTGACGGAGCGGGTTCCGCCCAGGGGCCACGCGCCTTGGATCCATGGCGCCTTCCTGAGGAGGAGGCGGTCGGGGCGCTGCCGGAGCTTCATTGCCCGCGTGGGGCGGGGTGTGGTGCAGCGGAACGAACGGCGCAGGAGAGCCCAGTGCGGCGCGGACGAGCTCGGCGACGCGGTCGAGCCATTCTTCGTAGACGTCGTCGACGGGGCGGTAGCGCAGGAGCTCGTTCGCCGCGATGAGTGCAGCTCGAGCCTCCATGGGCGCGCGGAGTGCGCGGGACGAAGAGCCAGCTGGGGTGAGCGAGGGAGTTGCGGTGCGGCCGTCTTGCCGCATGGACGGATGATGGGACGATGCTTGCCGCTCGTCCCCTGCTGGGCCGGTGGCGGCGTTGACGGCAGGTGACGGGGAACGGCGAGGGTGCCCGCCGACACGGGCCGTCTGGGCGACGCAGGAAACGAGCGCGGCCCGCCGCTCGGCGCGGGCCCGACGAGCGTCAGACATGGGCGTGATGGTCGGAGGAGAACGGGGTGGTGGAAGACGAATCCCGGCGCACCCCTACCTGGCGCGCCAAATGTCGGATTTCAGGTTCCGGCAGACCCTTGAGGTTCGAACACTGGGGTGCGCGCGGAGATTTCGTCTCCTACCTACCTGCACCCCTCCGCCTTGCTAGGATCTAAACTAAGGAAAGAACACGACAAGAGACACAGGGTTTATACTGGTTCGGGCCACCGTTGTGGTGTAATACCCTACTCAGTGTGTGGCGTGGTGGATTGCCTCTTGGGCTGATGATGATGAACAATACAAGGAAGAACAGCCTCGCGAGGGTCTGTTTTAGCTGGGGCGATGAACTGCTGGGAGGAGCTCAGTCGCTTTTCTCTCTCTCTCTTTCTCTCTGATCTTCTCTATCCTTCCAAACACTCGGCCCCCTCTCTTTCTGTGTGTGTCCATCCGTGTATCTTGCGGGTGGCTGATCCTATTTATAGCGGCCCTGGTCCTCTTCCCAAATATCAAGCGGGAAGGGAGCCAACAATGGCGGGCTAATTTAAAGGGGGACAGCTAGTACCAGCTATCCTGACAAAAGTAGTCTTCGCCTGCGCAAAGCTCTGGTGATGACGCCGTCTTGGGCTCCATGGTGACCTCCGTCTCGTAGTCCTCCTGGTCTTGGTCTCGTTGCAACGAAATGGCAACCTTTGCCTGATGCCACGGTACTCCGCGGCTGCGCTTGCCCCCCTTGCACCAAAGAGGGAAGGAGGACACTGCGCGGGCTGGCACCCGCCTGACGCCCTTGGTCGTCATGGCTTGCGTCATGGGCACCTTGTGAGGTACCCCGCCTTGATCTCTCCGCCTCCTCGTGAGCCAGCCTGATGAGGCCGTGCCTGAGGAAGCTCCGCGTCGTCCGCCCCGCGAGGCTTGGCCCCTCGCGAGGGTCTTGGGTTTGTGTTGGTGAAGATGGGCCGTGCTGGGCCCCCTTTTGAGCCACGCCGCAGGCCGCAGGCAGGCAAGTCTTGGGACCCCCGTTCCCAGAACGCCGACAGTATTTGAGTTCTTATGACTAATGTTGAGTCCATGGATTATACGCACTCTCACCCTTCAACCATTGCTATCCTCTCTAGTACCGCGCAACATTCGCTGGTACCATATACCCACCATATACCTTCCTCAAAATAGCCACCATACCTACCTAATATGGCATTTCTATAGCCATTTCGAGACATATTGCCTTGCAACTTTCCACCATTCCATTTGTTATGACACGCTTCATCATTGTCATATTGCTTTGCATGATCATGTAGTTGACATCGTATTTGTGGCAAAGCCACCATTCATAATTCTTTCATACATGTCACTCCTGATTCATTGCACATCCCGGTACACCGCCGGAGGCATTCACATAGAGTCATATCTTGTTCTAAGTATCGAGTTGTAAGTAAATAAAAGTGTGATGATCATCATTATTAGAGCATTGCCCAAGTGATGAAAGGATGATGGAGACTATGATCCCCCCACTTGTCGGGATGAGACTCCGGACGAAAAAGAAAAAAGAAAAAGAAAAAAAGAGGCCATAAAAAAGAGAAAAGGCCCAAAAAATGAGAGAAAAAGAGAGAAGGGACAATGTTACTATCCTTTTCCCACACTTGTGCTTCAAAGTAGCACCATGATCTTCATGATAGAGAGTCTCTTATGTTTTCACTTTCATATACTAGTGGGAATTTTACATTATGGAACTTGGCTTGTATATTCCAATGTTGGGCTTCCTTAAATTGCCCTAGGTCTTCGTGAGCAAGCGAGTTGGATGCACACCCACTTAGTTTCTTTTGTTGAGCTTTCATACACTTATAGCTCTAGTGCATCCGTTGCATGGCAATCCCTACTCACTCACATTAATATATATTGATGGCCATCTCCATAGCCCGTTGATACGCCTAGTTGATGTGAGAATGTCTTCTCCCTTTTGTCTTCTCCACAGCCACCATTCCATTCCACCTATAGTGATATGTCCATGGATCACGCTCATGTATTGCGTGAAGATTGAGAAAGTTTGAGAACATTAAAAGTATGAAACTGTTGGGGAACGTGGTAATTTAAAAAAAATTCCTACGCACATGCAAGATCATGGTGATGCATAGCCACGAGAGGGGAGAGTGTTGTCTACGTACCCTCGTAGACTGTAAGCGGAAACGTTATAACAACACGATTAATGTAGTCGTACGTATTCACGATCGGTCGATCCTCAGCACCGAACGTACGGCACCTCCGCGTTCAGCACACGTTCAGCTCGGTGACATTCCGCGAGCTCGCGATCCAGTAGAGTTTCCGGGAAGAGCTTCGTCAGCCCGATGGCGTGGTGACAGTGATGATGATGCTACCGACGTAGGGCATTACCTAGGCACCGCTACGATATGACTGAGGTGGATTATGGTGGAGGGGGCACCGCACACGGCTAAGAGATCAATGATCAATTGTTGTGTCCATGGGGTGCCCCCTGCCCCGTATATAAAGGAGTTAGGGGGGAGGCGGCCGGCCAAGGAGGAGGGCGCGCCAAGGGGGGAGTCCTACTCCCACCGGGAGTAGGACTCCCCCTTTCCTAGTAGGAGTAGGAGAAGGGAAGGAAGGGAGAGAGAGAGAGGAAGAGAAGGAAAAGGGGGGCGCCGCCCCCTCCTTGTCCAATTCGGACTAGAGGGGGAGGGGGCGCGCGGCTGCCCTTGCCCCCCGGTACTCTGGTATATGCCCGAAACCTCCTGAAACACTTCCGGTGTCCGAAAATAGTCATCCACTATATCGATCTTTACGTCTCGACCATTTTGAGACTCCTCGTCATGTCCGTGTTCATATCCGGGACTCCTAACTACCTTCGGTACATCAAAACACAAAAACTCATAATACCGATCGTCACAGAACTTTAAGCATGAGGACCCTACGGGTTTGAGAACTATGTAGACATGACCGAGACACGTCTCCGGTCAATAACCAATAGCGGAACCTGGATGCTCATATTGGTTCCTACATATTCTACGAAGATCATTATCGGTCAAACCGCATAACAATATACGTTGTTCCCTTTGTCATCGGTAAGTTACTTGCCCAAGATTCGATCGTCGGTATCTTAATACCTAGCTCAATCTCGTTACCGGCAAGTCTCTTTACTCGTTCTGTAGTGCATCATCCCGTAACTAACTCATTAGTCACATTGCTTGCAAGGCTTATAGTGATGTGCATTAACGAGAGGGCCCAGAGATAACTCTCCGACAATCGGAGTGACAAATCCTATTCTTGATCTGTGCCAACTCAACAAACACCATCGGAGACACCTGTAGAACACCTTTATAATCACCCAGTTACGTTGTGACGTTTGGTAGCACACAAAGTGTTCTTCTGGTATTCGGGAGTCGCATAATCTCATAGTCATAGGAACATGTATAAGTCATGGAGAAAGCAATAGCAGTAAACTAAACGATCAAGTGCTAAGCTAAAGAAATGGGTCAAGTCAATCACATCATTCTCCTAATGATGTGATCCCGTTAATCAAATTACAACTCATGTCTATGGCTAGGAAACTCAACCATCTTTGATCAACGAGCTAGTCAAGTAGAGGCATACTAGTGACACTATGTTTGTCTATGTATTCACACATGTATTATGTTTCCGGTTAATAAAATTCTAGCATGAATAATAAACATTTATCGTGGTATGAGGAAATAAATAATAACTTTATTATTGCCTCTAGGGCATATTTCCTTCAGTCTCCCACTTGCACTAGAGTCAGTAATCTAAATTACACAGTAATTATTCTAACACCCATGGAGTCTTGGTGCTGATCATGTTTTGCTCGTGGAAGAGGCTTAGTCAACGGGTCTGCAACATTCAGATCCGTACTTGCAAATCTCTATGTCTCCCACCTGAACTTGATCCCGGATGGAATTGAAGCGTCTCTTTATGTGCTTGGTTCTCTTGTGAAATCTGGATTCCTTTGCCAAGGCAATTGCACCAGTATTGTCACAAAATATTTTCATTGGACCCGATGCACTAGGTATGACACCTAGATCGGATATGAACTCCTTCATCCAGACTCCTTCATTTGCTGCTTCCAAAGCAGCTATGTACTCCGCTTCACACGTAGATCCCGCCACGACGCTTTGTTTAGAACTGCTCCAACTGATAGCTCCACCGTTCAATATAAACACGTATCCGGTTTGTGATTTAGAATCGTCCGGATCAGTGTCAAAGCTTGCATCGACGTAACCATTTACGACAAGCTCTTTGTCACCTCCATAAACGAGGAACATATCCTTAGTCCTTTTCAGGTATTTTAGGTTGTTCTTGACCGTTGTCCAGTGATCCACTCCTGGATTACTTTGGTACCTCCCTACTAAACTAATAGCAAGGCACACATCAGGTCTGGTACACAACATTGCATACATGATAGAGCCTATGGCTGAAGCATAGGGAACACTTTTCATTTTCTCTCTATCTTTTGCAGTGGTCGGGCATTGAGTCTTACTCAACTTCACACCTTGTAACACAGGCAAGAACCCTTTCTTAGCTTGAACCATTTTGAACTTCTTCAGAACTTTATCAAGGTATGTGCTTTGTGAAAGTCCAATTAAGCGTCTTGATCTATCTCTATAGATCTTGATGCCCAATATATAAGCAGCTTCACCGAGGTCTTTCATTGAAAGACTCTTATTCAAGTATCCTTTTATGCTATCCAGAAATTCTACATCATTTCCAATCAACAATATGTCATCCACATATAATATTAGAAATGCTACAGAGCTCCCACTCACTTTCTTGTAAATATAGGCTTCTCCAAAAGTTTGTATAAAACCATATGCTTTGATCACACTAGCAAAACGTTTATTCCAAATCCAAGAGGCTTGCACTAGTCCATAAATGGATCGCTGGAGCATGCACACTTTGTTAGCTCCCTTTGGATCGACAAAACCTTCTGGTTGCATCATATACAACTCTTCTTCCAGAAATCCATTCAGGAATGCAGTTCTGACATCCATTTGCCAAATTTCATAATCATAAAATGCGGCAATTGCTAACATAATTTGGACAAACTTAAGCATCGCTACGGGTGAGAAAGTCTCATCGTAGTCAACCCCTTGAACTTGTCGAAAACCTTTTGCAACAAGTCGAGCTTTGTAGACACTAACATTACCGTCAGCGTCAGTCTTCTTGAAGATCCATTTATTTTCTATGGCTTGCCGATCATCGGCAAGTCAACCTAAGTCAACACTGTTCTCATACATGGATCCCATCTCAGATTTCATGGCTTCAAGCCATTTTGCAGAATCTGGGCTCACCATCGCTTCTTCATAGTTCGTAGGTTCGCCTTGGTCAAGTAACATGACCTCCAGAATAGGATTACCGTACCACTCTTGTAACATCCCAAATTTTCAATTTGGAATGTTATACATTAGGTCATCACTGCATATCATATTTTATTTGCTTTTGGCCTGATCCAGAAATTCTACGCAACTCAAGGACCACGGAGAGAGTTGGGGATTTCGTTATTTTCATATTTGGGTTTTTCTCCAATTTTGAAAATAGGATCATTGATTTTATTTATTCTATCTTCAGTTATTTGTAGAATAGAAATATGAGAGAGGGAATAAAACGACTTTCCCAAAATAAAGAAATATTGAAGGTTTAATAAAAAATCAAGTAAGATTTTATTTCGGAGTTTTCTCGCTATTTTATTTGAGTTAGGAAAAATTGCATGTTTTCAAAACTGCATTTTAGGGCCAAGAAAATGTTCATCCTGTTCTAAATATTTTATTTAGACGGTGAATTTTTTTTGGCATTTTTAGATTTTTATTTTATTTTCCAGGATTTTTCTTAGTTTCGGCGGAATTGTTTAAAAAAAAACCTACCACACGCCCGACTGGGCCGAAGCCCAGCCGAGCCAGGCCGGCCCACCCGCGCCACCGCCTCCCCGTCCCGTGCCACCGCCAGACCCGGGAGAGTCCGAGCCGCCACCGCCGCCCGACCCCCTCCCCAAGTCGGAGCCGCCGCCTCTCCCCCCTTTAAATACCACCCCGGGGCCCCACTGGAGCCCCGTGTCGCCGCCGCCGCAGCCCCTCGCCGCCCGCGCCGCTGCTTGCCGCCACCGCCGCCCGACCCCCTCCCCAAGTCGGAGCCGCCGCCGCCTCTCCCCCCTTTAAATAACACCCCGGGGCCCCCCTGGAGCCCTGTGTCGCCGCCGCCGCAGCCCCTCGCCGCCCGCGCCGCCGCTTGCCGCCGCCCCGCCGCCTTGTGCCGCCGCCGCAAGCCACCGCCGCCCCGCCGCCTTGTGCCGCCGCCGCAAGCCACCGCCGTCCCGCCGCCTTGCGCCCCCGCCGCAAGCCATCGCCGCCCCGCCGCCTTGCGCCGCCGCCAAGAGCCGCCGTCCCGCCACCCCACGCCGCCCACCGCCACGGAACCCTGCCGGACCTCGCCGGAGCTCGAGCCTAGGTAGCCGCCTGCCGCCCTGTTTTTTCTAAAGAAACAGATCTGGTTTTTTAGAAAAACCCTAGATTCATTTTTTTAAATAAATCAGTTTTATTTTCCGGTTTATTTATTTTAGCGAGCGTTCGCCCGTTCATTCGTTTTAACGGACGAATTCGTCGTTTAGTGTCAGTTAACGAACGTTCGTTCGTTAACTGTTCGACAACTTTTCTTTTTCTCAGATTTTTCCGCGGTTATTTCTGATCGCGATTTCTGATCCAATTTCCCTTCTAGTATAACTTTTCGCTCGTTTATCGGAATCAGGCGATTCAAGCGCCTGGAGTTTCGTCTCGAAACCCTCTTTCTGTTTAACCAACTCAAACAAGTTTTTGCATATGTAAAATTTGACTTAGATGCATATTAGTAAACGAAGTTTGTTTCTTTCGCCGTTTGACTTTCATTGTTTCGTTCGATTTGGTTCTTTTTGCAAACCGGAGTTCTTAAGTTGAATTTTCTGGTTAGTTTTATTATTTGAGTTTTACCCATGCATTAGATGAGTACTTATTGTATGCTTGTTTGTTTACGATAGAGTACCCGGAGTGCGCCGCTTGCTACTTTGAATATCTAGGTTTCACGGATCATCAGCAAGGCAAGTAACACTTTGATCATACCTCTTTACTACCCAGTTTTATCGCATTAGATCAATCCTCAAACAATTCCACGATTAGGATCTGATTAATATGTGGGTTTTGGGAAGTAGATGAGGTAGAACCTATTACCTGTTTTATTATCAACCCTTGGGAGTTACTTCTACGTTTGCTTATTATGCCATGCTATGCTAGTAGACATGTATTGGGAGAGTGTATCCATGACAGATGTGAGATTGATAAATTAATGGTTTATTTAAGGTGGCAACTTAAACACACATCTGGGTGGATTGAGGCACCTGGGTATTCCAGCGATTTCCTGTTTTTCTTTATGGACCGCCACTCAGGCTCAAAGGGATCATGAGATTTATTCATAATAGAAACTTCCGTGTGCTGGCACAAGCTACTATGGGCTCTAGCATAGTCGAGTAAGCCGTGCGAACTCTTATAGTGGTAGACTAGCAGATGTAGGGGATGTAGGTTGGTACTGTCTACCCGATCGTAAGGTGCTAGTGCTTCTGAAAGACTATGTCTCGGTCATCCGTTTCTCAAACACCATGTAGTGCGAGAATCCCAACGGAGGAGATCAAGTCTTGTGGGGAAAAGTGCGCAAACCTCTGCAGAGTGTATAAACTAATCATGGTTAGCCATGTTCCCGGTTATGGACGTCTTGAGTATCTAGTACTTGGATTATCATGTGAATCTCATCATGTTACTTTAAATTAATATTGTTGGGTTTTAATGATGATACTAAATTGGGATTGAGAGGGTGTCTATGCTCTCAATGTTTAACAACTACCATGATAGTAAAATAAAATTTATTCCTTTGTAGTAGGGAAAATTGGCCTTAAGCAAAACTATAACCATAGAGCTTTCCACCAGCCCTATATTCATGTAGTATAGCTTTATTCTTCCATTACTCTCTATGTGTTACATTGCCAGCATATTCCATGTGCTGACCCGTTTTCGGGCTGCAACTTTCATGTTGCAGACTTTTCAGACGACGAGTAAGGTGCCTTTAGGTCGTGGTTCTATACTCAGTGATGCTGTTGGAGTTGATGGACTCACTTATCTTCCAAGCCTTCCACTTTTATCGTTATTAGATGGCCTTAAGCCATATTTACTGTAATAAGTTCTCCTTTGAGACATTCGATGTAATAAATGTGTGATTGCTACTCTATTATAAACCCTTCAAGTACTGTGCGTGTTAGCATTACTGATCCAGGGATGACACTAATGCACAGAGATCAGACTGTTTGAGGTCTGGTCGCTACAAGATGGTATCAGAGCACACGCTGACTGTAGGACACGGCCACTAAGCTAAAGCCCTAGATCAATACTCCCTCTTCTCATTTCTGACTCCTCATCTTTTCTACTCTTTTAGGATGGCGGATGCAAGGAACAAGTTCACGCAACCGAATGAAGACACACCCTTTGGACGTCACTTGAAGGAAGTCACTAGATACCTGAACATCGGAGTACCAAGCTTCACCGGAACCTACAACGCCACTTTACCTAAAGAGGAGCACTGGATGATTCAAGTTCAAGTTCCAGGAAGGACGTTCATGCCCGTCACTGAGCCCATAGAGTTTTCCTTTGATGCACCAACCTGGAGTCTAGGAAAGAGCATGGCAGCCCACATCGCTATGGGACGCATTGGAGAAGTTTACCACAAGGATCTCAAGGATACTGTCGGTGTCAAAACTGGCGGATCTCGGGTAGGGGGTCCCGAACTATGCGTCTAGGCCGGATGGTAACAGGAGGCAGGGGACATGAAGTTTTACCCAGGTTCGGGCCCTCTCGATGGAGGTAAAACCCTACGTCCTCCTTGATTAATATTGATGATATGGGTAGTACAAGAGTTGATCTACCACGAGATCAGAGAGGCTAAACCCTAGAAGCTAGCCTATGGTATGATTGTTGATGTGTATATTGTCCTACGGACTAAAACCCTTCGGTTTATATAGACACCGGATAGGGTTAGGGTTACATAGAGTCGGTTACAATGGTAGGAGATCTGAACATCCGTATCGCCAAGCTTGCCTTCCACGCCAAGGAAAGTCCCTTCCGGACACGGGACAGAGTCTTCAATCTTGTATCTTCATAGTCCAGAGTCCGGCTTGAAGGTATAGTTCGGCTATCCGAACACTCCCTAATCCAGGACTCCCTCAGTAGCCCCTGAACCAGGCTTCAATGACGACGAATCTGGCGCGCAAATTGTCTTCGGCATTGCAAGGCGGGTTCCTCCTCCAAGTACTTCATAGAAGATTCTGAACACAAAAATAGTGTCCGGCTCTGCAAGATAAGTTTCCACATATTGCCATAGAGAGAATAATAATATTAACACAAATCTAATCTGCTGACGTATTCCATGGTGCAACACGCCATGGCCAAGCCTTTATCCAAATCGTTTCACTATCCCACCTCAACGCATTATGCGAGGCGGTTTCCTTGGCACGTCTTGTTAAAGCAGAGATCATGTCCCCTTATCCCGGGATTCTCATCAATACGGGCGTGGGTAACCCAACCGCGCTTTTGATTACGGCGTTTGGAGATAAACAAGTTTTACCAGGCTGGTGGGGACACATAATCGCGTCCACCCATATAAGGGGATAAGGATCCACCTTTTCACCCACGCCTTCTTCCTCCTCTGCCTATCCATTCTTGCGCACTCGAGCTCCAACGCCCAAGTCCGCACTACCACCTCGACCTTCTCCAGTCATTTCCGGAGCGGGAGGCAAGTGGATGGTCTCCTCCATCATGGAGGGACACATAAAAAAGCTGAGGAAGGCTGGATACCTGGCCAGCGACATCGCGCACCGACTCCCCGAGAAGGGGCAGCTCATCCCCACTCCTAGGCCCCATGAGAGGTTGGTATTTCTCCCCCATTTCCTCCGTGGGCTGGGCTTCCCTCTGCATCCATTTGTCCGGGGGATCATGTTCTACTACGGCCTGGATTTCCATGATCTGGCCCCGAATTTCGTCCTCAACATCTCGGCGTTTATCTTCGTGTGCGAGGCTTTCCTCCGCATCCGCCCTCACTTCGGCTTATGGCTAAAGACCTTCAATGTGAAGCCGAAGGTGGTGCGCGACAGCCAGGCGGAGTGCGGCGGTGCCATGGTTGGCAAGATGGCCAACGTCCTGTGGCTCGAGGGCTCCTTTGTGGAGACCCTGAAGGGGTGGCAATCGGGGTGGTTTTATATCACCGAGCCGTGCGACCCCGAATGGGTTGCAGCCCCCGAGTTTCGGTCCAGACCCCCTACGCGGCTCATCTCCTGGAAGGAGACCGGCCTATCGTGGGGTAAAAAAGGAGAGCTGACCGGACTCCAAACATGCATCCAAACCCTAGTGGACAAGAAGCTCAAGCTTGTCAACGTAGTCCAGGTTATGCTCATCCGCCTGATCCTCCCGTGTCAACGACGGGCCTTCAACCTGTGGGAGTTTGCCCCAGCGCAGCATCAAACTCTAAATAGGCTCTTTGACACGACATATGAAGATGCCTGGAGGATGCTTTTCAAGGGCGCCAAGGCTCCCGCATCCGCTGCCGTGGATCGCGGATTCAGTACGCAGCATCACGCTCATGCGGAAAGCCGTTTTTGTCCTTTTATAGGGTATCAGTTTTTCATAGTTTGACTCTATGCGGGATCTGAGTTCCCTTATCTTTGATAGGATTGGGTGGCGACGTCCGGACAGATCAACTGTCCGGCTCCTCTGCCCGAAGGCCCAGCGGACGCTCGCTTGGCGAAGCTGCTGGTTCCGGCGCCCTATGTGGTGCCGAGAAGAAGGCCACGAAAAGGGCCACGGGGACTCGAAAGAGTGCCCGCCACCAGTAGGTGTCGGACTCGTCATCCGACGGTCCCGAAGCGCCTTCCTCTTGTGAAGACGAGGAGGAAGAAGAAGAGACCTCTTCCCCTCCAGCGGGAGGAGAGAAGAAAAGGAAGGCCGCCCTCTCTGAGGAGGCCAGAGGGTCCAAGAAGGGGAAAACCCTTCCTCCGGACTGCTCCACCGACGCCGACGACGACGAAGAGGAGTGGCAGCCCAGGGCCAAGCCCCTGGCGAAATCGTAAGTATCCGGATACCGGACTGACTCATAGTATTTGTTTATTGCACAGCGTTCCCTTATGTCGAATGTGTTTATACAGCCCACCCAAAGACCGGCTCGACGCGTCGTCGAGCGGCTCACTGGACTCGTCGGAGGTGAACTCACTTCCGACGGCTTCCTCCCCACGCCCTACGGGCGACACGGAAGTGTTGTCCTAACAGGTTCCAAGCAGGGAGGAGGTGGTCCTGGAGGCGCCGCAAGGCGACCTCCCGGACTCCAGGAGTAAAGGGGAGGAAACCCCCCAGGGCTCCAAGTCCGGCTTGAGGCCGGACACAGCTCCGGAATCTTCAAGGGTTCCAGAGTCTAGCAGGTGACCTCTTTCCAAGAGGAGCAAGCCTACCGTGCCGGTGACCTCCGTCCAACCGGAGGCGTCGGACAATATGTTGGAGGCGCTCCAAGGTGCCTCCATCGACGAGGGGCACCGCACTATTATGAGTGCGGTGATCCAGAAGGTTCAGTCTGCCAAAAGCGGACTGACTGAAGCTTGTACAAGCCTTTTAACAGGCTTTGAGGTAAGTAAAGAATGTTCAAATAATGTTACCGCATAGACAGTAGCCCCTGATGCTCTGTTGGGCGTTCGGGAAGAAAAGCCGAATAGAGGATCAAATAATTCGTAGGAGTCTAACAAAAGGAGTCAATATGCGTATGCAGGCTTCTCTGCTAGCGCCCGCCGCACTGACTGCAGAAGTGGACGTGCTGAAGCAGAGCCTCGAGAAGTCTGAGCAAGAGCTCGGGCGTGCCAAGAAGCAGCTCGAGGAGAAGGAAGGTAAGAAATACCCTGTTTGAATATGTATATAAAAAAGGTGCAATTGCAAAAAATGACAGGATTGACATGGCTATTGTAGGGGCCACGTCTGAGGTGGCGACCCTTAAGCAATCGCTGCTCGAGGCCGAGAAGAGTGCGGCCGCGGAGCGCACCGAGCGGGAGAGGTATGAGGCTGAGGTTGGCAAGGTGCGGCAAGAGCTTCAGGCTCTCATGAAAAAACATGAGAGTTTGGAGCGTGACTCGAAGCCGCAAGCGTCCGAGCTTGCGATGGCTATTGAAAATGCCAAATCTGCCAAGGCCGAATCCCAGAAGACCCTCCAGGAGTTGGATGAGGCGAAGAAGATTGCGGTGGGTAAGGCATTCTTTATGCAAAGCAAACACATAAACGTGAGTTACCCGTTACTTACCCGAATCCAGAGCTCTCCAGGAGCGTTCGCAGATCTTCCCCGGAGTGTATCCGATGCCGCCACATTCTATCGAGCCGAGGAGGGAAGCTCGACGGAGGAGGTGTTCTGGTCTCAGTACGCTGAGGCCGGACACCCCGTTCCCCTGAGCGACCAGCTGAAGCAACTGGTCGAGCTCCACAAGGCGGCCGAATAGGCCATGAAGGGCCTCCTAGTTCGGCTGTGGCCTGGAGAGGCTCTGCCTGGGAGCTATTTCGGGCTGGTGCGGCGGCTGGTGGAGGCCTGTCCGAGGCTTGAAGACGTCAAGCGCTCCGTCTGCATTGAAGGTGCCCGTAGGGCCCTTGCCCGTGCTAAGGTGCACTGGGGCAAGCTGGATGCGGAGAAGCTTGTGAAGGACGGGCCACCGGCGGGGAAAGAGCATCGCAAGCCCGAGAATTATTATAAGGATGTTCTGAAGGGTGCCCGCCTTGTTGCGGATGAATGTACCAATGATGTATTTTTTGAGTAAAACCCGCCCGTGTTATCCTGTGCGCTGAAAACTTGTTCATATGCGCTAAGCAATGCTGCTTGAATTTAAAATATTACCTTTTGTGCGGCTGTTTATCAATACTGAGAGATGGCGAGTCGTCGGCTTCTACCCCCTTGTCGCTAGTGCTGGGGTGTTCGGGGATAAACCTGAGCGCTCTTTTTCCCAAATTTGGGTCCTTCAAGGGAGGCGTTCAGCCCAACGAACGAGGCAATCGGACTATAATGCGTGAACACTCTAACCTAGCCATAGAATTCTATAATTTTAAATTTCGGCGAAGCCCCTAGTATTCCGAAGACCGAGTTCGGGGCGCTATCCACGCCTTGGCCGGACAGAGCCGACTCCTCGCCCTAAGCGGCATAAGTCTTTAAGGACTCGAAAAGACCTCTCGAACAGCGACCAGCTCTTGCCTCATCATGACGGTCAGTTTTAGCTTTCTCCACTGAGGTGCTCAACCCAGCTTAACTGGGGCACAATCGCAGTGGTTCTCCTAGTGCTACCTTAGCCGATATAGCGGAACATAAGGCACCAAAACATAGGAGCCGGGCAAACCCAACTATTGACCCAATACATGATTCGGAGCCGATGCATATAATGCTATAAGTTCGGGGTGCCGCACTTGTTAAAGTGTTCGGACTTCTTACACCGTGTTGAGGGGTACTGAAGCCCCTGGCGTATTTTGGCCGTACCAAAGTGTACGGGTGCAACATGTCATTAAGGAACACATATATATATAAAGGTAATGCAAAAAATAGACAAAAGCTATGCATTGTTCATTAAAATAGCTGCGATCAAAGCAGAACGATACAAGTAATGCGATAAACGAAAAGTTGGACTATTTAACATGTTTGCTCCAGGGGCAAGCTGCGGAATAGTATGCGAAACAGGTATACTGCTCATGATAGAGACCACCTGTGATTTCTGTAATGCGGCATGGCTTGTCTGCTTCCCTGGTTCTTGCATCGTTTGTGCGGCAATTAAACTGCCGAACAAGCCTTCCGAAGAGTAGAGTCCTGGAAGTAAGAGAAAACTAAAAAAAATCGGCAGCCCCTGGTGCGGTTTAAGCCGTGTTTTGGGTGTGACGTGATGGTGCCCCTCCCCCTATGCCCATGGTATTTCCAGAGCGTAGTTATGGACGCGAAGTACTGGCGTCGCCTTTTTGTGGGGGTGGGGTTGGGGCCGCATTGCTACACCTGCTCGGAACGTGCCAGGCGGTCTTGTTGTAGGTTACTCCGGGCGCGCTTGACTGTGTCCGGACGTTTAATGGCCGGACTGGAGAACTACCTGGAGAGGCTGCTTTGTACTTCCGCTACAAGGGCCGCCGTGTGCTCCTCCGTTCGGAGGGAGCGTTCGGTGTTTCCATTGACCGTAATTACTCCTCGAGGGCCTGGCATCTTGAGCTTAAGGTATGCATAGTGCGGGACCGCATTGAACTTGGCGAATGCGGTTCGCCCGAGCAGTGCGTGATAACCACTGCGGAACGGGACTATGTCGAAGATTAACTCCTCGCTTCGGAAATTATCCGGAGATCCGAAGACCACTTCAAGTGTGACCGAGCCTGTGCAGCTGGCCTCTACACCTAGTATTACGCCTTTAAAGGTTGTTTTGGTGGGCTTAATCCTCGAGGGATCTATGCCCATTTTCTGCACTGTATCCTGGTAAAGCAGGTTCAGGCTACTGCCGCCGTCCATAAGGACTCTAGTGAGATGAAATCCGTCAATGATTGGGTCGAGAACCAATGCGGCGAATCCGCCATGACGGATGCTAGTGGGATGGTCTCTTCGATCAAAGGTGATCGGGCAGGAGGACCACGGGTTGAACTTTGGGGCGACTGGCTCTACCACATATACGTCCCTTAACGCGCGCTTCCGCTCCCTTTTGGGGACGTGGGTGGCGTATATCATGTTCACCGTCCACACTTGTGGGGGAAAACCCTTCTGTCCATTGTTGTTCGGCGGCCGGGGCTCCTCGTCGTCATCGCTATGCAGCCCCTTGTCTTCATTGTCGGCGCGTAATCTGCCTGCCTGCTTGAACACCCAACAGTCCTGTTGGTGTGATTGGCCGGATTTTCGGGGGTGCCATGTATTTGGCACAAGCGGTCGAGTATTCGGTCCAAGCTAGACGGGCCCCTAGGATTCCTTTTGAATGACTTTTTTCGCTGACCGGATTTAGAGCCTCTGAATCCGCTAAATCCAGCATTAACTGCCGTATCCTTAGCATTGTCGCTGTTGATGCGGCGCTTCTTCTGGTTGCGACGCGACCTAACACTAATGTCCCTAGTGTCCGAACGACCAGGGTTCTTGGTCATATTGTTGCTACGAGCAAGCCAACTGTCTTCTCCCACGCAAAAGCGGGTCATGAGTGCCGTGAGTGCTGCCATAGATTTCGGCTTCTCCTGTCCTAGGTGCCGGGCAAGCCACTCGTCACGGATATTATGCTTGAAGGCTGCTAAGGCCTCTGCGTCCGGACAGTCGAGTATTTGATTTTTCTTTGTTAGGAACCGTGTCCAGAATTGCCTCGCCGATTCGTCTGGCTGCTGAATTACGTGGCTTAGGTCGTCAGCATCTGGGGGGTCGCACATAAGTGCCCTGGAAATTGTTGAGGTATGCGGCTTCCAGGTCTTCCCAACAGCTGATTGACCCTGTTGGCAGGCTGTTAAGCCACTGCCGGGCTGGTCCTTTAAGCTTGAGTGGGAGGTATTTGATGGCGTGGAAATCATCGCCGCGGGCCATGTGGATATGAAGGAGATAATCCTTGATCCATACCGTGGGATCTGTTGAGCCATCATATGATTCGATGTTTACGGGTTTGAAACCCTCGGGGATTTGATGATCCATTATTTTGTGTGTGAAGCACAAAGGGTGTGCGGCGCCTCTGTACTGGGCGATATCATGACGTAGCTCCAATAAGCTTTGTCTACTGTGTTCGGCCCTTCCGAATTTGTGGCCGGCGTGACGGTTATTGTCTCGAGCCGTGGGGCGCCTACGCGATCCGTAGATCGATCTTGTTTGCCTTGCCTTGTCCTCCAACATGTCTCGTAAGTCCGGCGCATATTCCCGTGCCTTGGTACGGGGTGCGGCTTGGGTGGAGGGCCATGAGGCCTCTCTATCGCGGCCACGGGGTGGCCTGTCGGCCATGTCGAGTGCTTCCTCCTCTAATCGGGGTAGCAACCTGCGCTTCGGGTAACACTTGGAGGGGCGTTCGGGTTTATGCTCTTCAGCCGCAAGGACTTCAGTCCATCTATCGACTAGCCGATCTTGATCAGCTTTAAGCTGTTGCTGTTTTTTCTTGAGGCTTCTTGCCGTGGCCATAAACCTGCATTGAAAACGTCTTGTTCGACGGGATCCTCCGGCACGGCGAATTCATCATCGTTGAGGCTTGCCTCGTCTTCGGAGGGAGGCATACAATTATCGTCCTCGACCTCTCTGTCGGCCGCTCTCTCATGAGGGCTGTTTTCTCCATCCTCCTATGCTAAATCTTGCCCGGGGGGATATTCTTCGGCGCTTTCTGGGGTATTATTATCTCCCGTGCTGGAATCGCCGTTTTTGTGTTGGCGGGATTTTGAGCGGCGCTGCTGACGCCGACGCTTTTTCTGTTTCTTGGAGGGGTCATCCTCCGCTGTTCCATCGCCCTATCCCTCTTTTGGGGTGTCCACCATGTATATGTCATATGACGAGGTGGCTTTCTAGGGCCTAGTAGGCGCTGGTTCTTCATCATCTCCTTCATCGGTGTCCATACCGTCGATGTCTTCGGAGTCAAAGTCGAGCATGTCGGTTAAGTTGTCGATAGTGGCTATAAAGTGGGTGGCGGGTGGGTTTTGAATTTCTTCATCATCCGTACCCCAACCTTGCTGACCGTAGTCCGGCCAGGGCTCTCCTGACAAAGAGAGAGACTTTAGTGATTTCAAGATATCGCCGAAAGGCGAGTGCTGAAAGACGTCCGCGGCCGTGAACTCCATGATCGGCGCCCAATCGGATTCGCTCGGCAGGGGCACGGAGAGTTCGGAGTCCGTAGAAGAATCCGGCTCCATGGAGTCACGAGTCTGGCAGAGTACGGGGCTGGTGTTCGGCTCAACCGCCGTTGGGGTCGCAGCCCCCAAGGTGGCGTCTAACCGCCCATCCTCGATCGACGCGGCCGGCTCCGAACTAGGGGTCGGAGCCGATGCGGGTGCGGCCTCCAGGGCTCTGTTCGGTGGCAGAGCTAGATCATGCTCGTCGTGACAGTGCAGCGTGCTCGGCAGTGGTTCGAATCTGTCGAAGATCAAGTCCCCGCGGATGTCGGCCGTGTAGTTTAAACTTCCGAATCTGACCTGACGGCCAAGGGCGTAGCTTTCGATCTTCTCTAGATGGCCAAGTGAATCGGCCCGCAGTGCAAAGCCGCCAAAGACGAAGATCTGTCCGGGGAGGAAGGTCTCACCCCGGACTGCATCGCCATTGATGATCGTAGGAGCCATCGGGCCTGACGGCGACGGCACAGAGGAACTCTCAATGAAAGCACCAATGTCGGTGTCAAAACCGGCGGATCTCGGGTAGGGGGTCCCGAACTGTGCGTCTAGGCCGGATGGTAACAGGAGGCAGGGGAGACGAAGTTTTACCCAGGTTCGGGCCCTCTCGATGGAGGTAAAACCCTACGTCCTGCTTGATTAATATTGATGATATGGGTAGTACAAGAGTTGATCTACCACGAGATCAGAGAGGCTAAACCCTAGAAGCTAGCCTATGGTATGATTGTTGATGTGTATATTGTCCTACGGACTAAAACCCTCCGGTTTATATAGACACCGGATAGGGTTAGGGTTACATAGAGTCGGTTACAATGGTAGGAGATCTGAACATCCGTATCGCCAAGCTTGCCTTCCACGCCAAGGAAAGTCCCTTCCGGACACGGGACGGAGTCTTCAATCTTGTATCTTCATAGCCCAGGAGTCTGACTTGAAGGTATAGTTCGTCTATCCGAACACCCCCTAATCCAGGACTCCCTTAGATACTATCTACCAGATTTGTGGGCGCCGAGATGAGAAATGAGAGATGATCGGCACCAGGAAGGATAGATCAATTGCAGCTTTCATCCAGGAGTTAAACCAGCACATTTGACGCCAGGAGAACCAGATGTGCGCAGGCATGATAGAACTGAAGAAGGCCATGACCAAGATCACGGAGCTGGAAGAAGAACTCAAGTCTACACGCGATGGATATGAGGAGGAAATAGCAACACTCGTGTTGAAGAACGATGATCTGAAGAAGAAGCTAAAAATATTCATGGGATTTCCCGCAACTGAAGGAGAAGACGAAGATTGCACTTGTCCAGAGAACTACATCATCATCGACGACACCGACTCGGACCCAGACGATAGCGATGATGACTATGTTGATGAAGCCGGAGCAGATATCATGGAGTCTTCATCGGAGCAGCTTTTCTAGTCGACCACCATATCAGTAGTAGTATTCCCCCATGTATCTAGTATAGCCCGAGCACTTTTGTAACGATAGATAGACCGTTGTATGCCCTTGTTTGATTGAATGAAGTGATTTTGTTTGCATTTGCCTCATGTGCATATGGGTAGTGTTTTCCCTCTAGACCTCATTCTATCTTATATTCTCATCTTTTCTAAACCCCCCAGATGCCTCCCAGACGTGGCAATGGATTTGCTTTCCCACCGGAGCTCACTCAGTTGATCCAGCAGCAGAATACGTTGATGAAGTTGCTAGTCCAGAATCAGAATCAGGGGAACAACAATAACAACAACCCACCACCGCCACCACTTGTTGATCACTTAACCCATTTTCTTAGGCTGAATCCGCCGGTGTTCTCTAGTAGCACCGAGCCTATAGTAGCAGATGATTGGCTCTGCAAGATTGGAAGGGAGTTAACCACTACAGGATGTACTGATGCTGAGAAGGTGCGCTTTACCGCACATCAGTTGGATGGACCAGGAACATCATGGTGGGAGAATTACACTGTCACCTACCCTATAGCCACGGTGACATGGGACCAATTTCAGCAGGCTTTTCGTACTGCCCATGTGTCAGCAGGAGCTATGGCCATGAAGAAGCGTGAGTTTCGCAACTTGCGCCAAGGAGGACGGACAGTTGGCCAGTATGTGGATGACTTTAGTAAGCTAGCACGTTATGCCCCAGATGACGTTGCTACGGATGCAGCTAAGCAGGAGAAGTTTCTAGAAGGACTGGATGATGAGTTGAGCATGAAGTTGATGGTAGCAAGCTTCAACAACTACCAGGAGTTGGTAGATCGTGCTCTTATGATTGAAGGGAAGCAGCAGCAAATTGAAAACCGCAAGAGGAAGTATGGACAAGGGAAGTACAATTCTGGAGCTCAGCAGAAGCCACGTTTTACCCCTAAACCGGGAGGACATTTTCAGCATACCCATGGAGGAGGCAGCTCGCACAATCATAATGGCCCCAAGAATGGTAACAGGAATGGAGGAAGCAACGGCCAGAACCGTACCAACCCATCGACGCCAGCCAAGAGAGACCTAAGCCAAGTCACTTGCTATAAGTGCCAGAATACTGGACATTACGCCAATGAATGTCCTGAAGCCCAGAGTGGAAATGGCAATGTAAGCTCTGGGAAGAAGTCGAACCCTTTCAATAGGGGACAAGTGAACCACATTAACATGGAGGAGGTTGAAGCTCAGCCAGATGCAGTAATAGGTAAGTTTTTGGTTAAGTCATTTACTGCACTCGTTCTTTTTGATACTGGTGCATTGCATTCATACATCTCAAGGGGATTTGTGGATAAGTATAAACTGCCAACCCAAGCCCTTAGGTCACCCATGTTAGTAACCTCGCCTGGAGCAGAGTATATGGCTAGTCTATAGTGTGATCGGTTACCATTAAGGATTGGTAACTATGTATTTCCCTCAGACCTAATAGTATTGGAATCTCAAGGATTAGATGTGATATTAGGCATGGATTGGTTATCAAAGTATGGAGGGAACATTGAATGCGCCAGTAAGTCAATTTTGCTTACAACGCCAGAAGGAAGAAGGATCAAGTATGTATCCCGGCATGTGCCGTAGAGGACTCAAGTAAATTCCTTATCAGGAGTTGTGCAGGAGGAAGTACCAGTGGTGAAGGATTTCCCTGACGTATTTCCGTAGGAGTTGCCAGGCATGCCACCGGATAGAGACATCGAGTTTTTGATTGAGCTTTTGCCAGGCACAGGGCCCATATCTAAGAGACCATACATGATGCCCGCAAAAGATTTGGAGGAGATTAAGAAGAAGATTAAGGTGTTGCTGGATAAAGGTTATATTCGCCCAAGTTCTTCACCTTGGGGATCGCCAGTACTTCTAGTGAAGAAGAAGGATGGATTGTTAAGGATGGTTGTTGATTATCAAGGATTGAATGAAGTAACAATCAAGAACAAGTACCCACTGCCGATGATCAATGATCTGTTTGATCGATTGCAAGGAGCTAAGGTATTTCCAAGATCAATCTGCGATCAGGATACCATCAGTTAAAGATTCGAAAGCAGGATATACCTAAGA
The DNA here is from genome assembly GCF_056163025.1 of Triticum urartu. NCBI lineage: Eukaryota > Viridiplantae > Streptophyta > Magnoliopsida > Poales > Poaceae > Triticum > Triticum urartu. The sequence continues at coordinate 127,152,361 of NC_141874.1, read as the reverse complement.
CGGCTTTTACCACCAGGTATGGGCTGTACGAGTATACAGTTATGTCATTTGGTCTGACTAACGCACCTGCATATTTCATGAACATGATGAACAAGGTGTTTATGGAGTTTTTGGATAAGTTCGTCGTGGTGTTCATTGATGATATTTTGGTCTACTCAAAGAATGAAGAGGAGCATAAGGAGCATTTACGTTTGGTACTTGAGAAGCTCAGAGAACATCAGTTATATGCCAAGTTCAGCAAATGCGAGTTTTGGTTGAAGGAAGTTGGATTCCTCGGACACGTTATATCCGGAGAAGGTATAGCAGTAGATCCCACCAAGGTTGTCACTGTGAAAAATTGGGAAACACCAACAACAGTTGGAGAGATCCGGAGTTTTCTTGGACTTGCAGGATACTACCGGAGATTCATTGAGAATTTCTCAAAAATTGCGAAACCTATGACGGAGTTGTTGAAGAAGGATACCAAGTTCATATGGACTGAGGAATGTGAGGCCAGTTTCCAGGAGTTGAAGAAACGTTTGGTTACCTCGCCCGTGTTGATTCTGCCAGATCAGCACAAGGATTACGAGGTGTATTGTGACGCTTCACGTCGAGGACTTGGAGCAGTGCTTATGCAGGAGGGAAGAGTTGTTTCGTATGCTTCACGACAGCTTAAGCCCCATGAGTTGAATTATGCCACGCATGATTTGGAGTTAGCAGCCGTAGTGCATGCATTGAAGACTTGGAGACATTTTCTCATTGAAAACCATTGTGAGGTGTACACGGATCACAAGAGTTTGAAGTATATTTTCACGCAGAAGGAGCTAAATCTTAGGCAAAGGAGATGGTTGGAGCTCATCAAGGATTATGATATGAGATTGCATTATCATCCCAGAAAGGCTAACGTAGTAGCCGATGCGCTGAGCCGTAAGAGCCATGTCAACACATTAATGACGGGAGATTTAGCGAAGGAGTTAGTCGAGGATCTTCATGAGCTATGTTTGGAGATAGTTCCGAGAGGCTATGTAGCAGCATTGGAGATTCAGTCTACTTTGATGGATAAGATCAGAGAAGCTCAGAAAACTGACAAGGAGGTTGCCTCTATAAAGGAGAAGATGAGCAAAGGAAAAGTTAAAGTATTTCGTGAGGATGAGCACGATACCCTATGGTTTGAAGACTGTGTTTATGTGCCTAACGAGCTAGAGATCAGGAAGTTGATTCTGCAGGAGGCCCATGATTCACCATACTCGATTCACCCAGGAAATACCAAGATGTATTTGGATTTGAAGGATACTTTCTGGTGGACTGGAATGAAGAAGGATATTGCGGAGTATGTAGCAGTTTGTGATGTATGTCAGAGAGTAAAGGCAGAGCATCAGAAGCCAACAGGATTGCTACAACTATTGCCGATACCCGAATGGAAGTGGGATAAGCTAGGCATGGATTTCATCACGGGATTACCCAGGACCCGTTCAGGCTATGACTCGATATGGGTTGTAGTCGATCGCTTGACGAAGGTAGCTCATTTCATCCCAGTAAAGACCACCTACACCAGTGCTAAGTTGGCAAAGATATACATGACCAGGATCGTATGTCTGCATGGAGTTCTGAGGAGCATTGTATCAGAAAGAGGAACCCAGTTTAGCTCAAAGTTCTGGAATCAATTGCACGAAACCTTGGGTACCAGGCTAGAGTTCAGTACAGCTTTCATCCGCAGACAGATGGACAGACCGAGAGAGTCAATCAGATTTTGGAGGATATGCTGAGAGCTTGTGCGCTAGATTATGGATCTAGTTGGGACGACAATTTGCCATATGCAGAGTTCTCCTACAACAACAGTTATCAATCCAGTTTGAAGATGACCCCTTTCGAAGCCTTGTATGCAAGAAGGTGCAGAACACCATTGTCGTGGGATGAAGTTGGAGACCGCCAGTTGTTTGGACCGAATTTGATTAAGGAGTCTGAACAAAAAGTGAAATTGATTCGCGATAGGCTCAAGGTAGCCCAGTCCAGGCAGAAGAGCTACGCGGATTCTAAACGCAAGGAGACAGTTTACGAAGTCGAGACCGAGTGTTCACACACGAACACGTCACCGTGTACCTCTAACACCGAGGGTGATGCACCGCAGCTCATGTCGAAGGAGACCCATCCGAAAGCACGGTACGCAAGCAATCCGGCGGGCGCTTTTGTAGACCCGAAACCCCACACACCCGGGAGGGACCCCGTCAGGGCGCGCGGTGGCTATGGGCTGCCCTAGGTCGACCTGATCGCCCCTAGGGCCTCGAGGTTCGCCTCCCTGCAAACGGAGAACGAGAAGAAGAACAAGGGAGAGAGATAAAGGTAAAGGTAAAAAGTGGTATATGAATTGATCGATTGTGTGTTGTTCAATCGGCCGTCACCCCTTAGATATATAAGAGGCGGCTGGACTTCCCGTGCAAGGAAAAGGCTTGGATTCACGTCCAAAACCCTAGTCAAATTCGGATTGGTTTTGTCCGAACTTTCCAAAACTGTTCGGTTTAAACTGGCTGCACCTTGCGGGTCTTTTTTGTGGTGGTAAACGATCTCGGATGGAAACGAGCCCAAAAGCAATCTTGACTGTTTCAACGAGACGGACAACTTTCATGTTGAATGTTTTTTGATCAGAGCTCATTTTGAGGGAGTTTTAGGCTGTTTCCTGAAGCCTGCGGTAAAAAAAATCCAAAACCCGGACAAACAACCCCGGAGTGTCCGGCCATCCTCGGAGAAATCCAAAACCCGGATGATCATTCCTGGAGTGTCCGGCCATCCTGATGCAGCCATGCATTTTCGGCCGTAACTTTTGCATACGAACTCCGATTAAGACGTTTCTTATATAAAAATCAATCGCTTCGACGAGACGAAGATAATCCGTGTAGGAACTTTTCTCATATGAGGCCATCTTGGGGGCGTAATAGGCCGAATAGTGTTCTGAATATAAAATTTGAGTACTTCAAACACAACTTCGGCCTTAGAGATGAACCAGATGGCTATGGCCCAAATATGAAAGTTTTTCCTTTTGACGATACGGAACTTTCTCACTTTGAGCACTTGTCCATTTGAGGCCTTCTTAATTATGTTTTCACCATGCCAAAATCTGGTGTCAACACATGCCCCCTGTTTTTCGGCAAAGCTTGTGTGCCGAAAAATAACTTCTGCATAGCTTTTTCTAAGGACGATGTCAACACTCCATCGGCCATTTGCATGTACTTAGGGTGATAAGTATATATCGGCCATTGCTTGTTTGAACCTTTCGATGCAAACTTGGGTGAAAACTTCTCAACTTTTATAACAATCCGGTGATAAGGTTCCATAGATCAAAACCATCCTCCGAACCATATTGTTCACCCTTTAAAGAGGATTTTGCAGATAATCAAGAATGAACTTCCTCTAATACTTACTTTGCCTGCATAAAAGTTTCATTAGTGGCCGAAGCGGTGGGCTTCGGTTCGGCCTTACCTATGTTGACAACACCTACCATCGGCTATTGATAGAAATGCAATACATCATGGTTAACACAGTAGCCGGATGCTTGCTGTGCCAACTCTTTCGAATTGTCATGTCTAGATATATGAACAATTTTAAAGCAACCCAAGGTAAATCTTGCATCTAGACATACCAAAAGATAAACTATAAGTGATTCGTCAAAACATTAATAATCCTCGGATATTTGTTGCACTACTAACAACGAATCACCGGAAGCCTCAATATGTATAGCACCTATAGCAAGGCAAAGCTCCAATCCGAATGACAATGCATATTCGGCTTTGATCATTTGTGCATAAATATTTTAAGCGGCATGAGGCTTCACAAAATAGCACCATAAGGAGATATATAAACAATACCAACACCTTGGCCATTGCTACAATTTTAACCATCAAAAGTAACCTCCATGGTACTAGAAAGACTAGGACAATATCAATGAACACGTGCTTTGTTTTGGTCTCCAATTGAACTAAGGACGATGTTAGGATACTACATCGGCCATGCTTTGACATATTCTTAGGGTGATAGATAACTATCGGCCATTACCATGAGGTCCATGTAGAATTCACCCACCAAAGTATGTATAGCCGAAATAAACAAATGAAATAGCAATAAAATATTTCGGCCCCTTTGTATTAGCAACAAAAATGTTACTAACCAAATGTATAGTGATTTGGTAATACCCTGTCATGATATAGAAAATTATGTTGCATCCATGGATCAAAATAAATCCATGGAGGGTAATTGATCATACCTATGGATGAATTCCATGGCAAAGGCATGAATGTTATGGTTGAAGAATATGGATGATGTGCTAACCGAAGATTTTGATATTGTGATGCGCACCTTCGGCTTAATTGTTTGTTGCTTTCATTCTTCTCTTTCTTCACTTTTGTAACAGTTGTTGCAATAGAAGGTTGCACATCATTTTTATTTTGACTGCTCCTCTTGGGAACCCATGCCATGCTCCTTTCTTCAAGTTCTTGTGCACTAAGTTTTTGTAATTTCTTCTTTTGCCAATACGATAAGCCGAGCGGGCATCTCGGCTGTGATTCTGTTTTGACCAATGGAAATTCCTTTTTGGCCTTGTGCACCCTCAACTTCTTTTCTTCAGATTTGGCACTCTGATTTTTATCAATTGGTTGCTTCACTTCTTTGCCTTTTGTAGCCAATGTCAACACTTTAATTGGCTCCTTTTCATTTGAGATCAAATCTGGAGTTGCACTCTTACGACCATCTCTTTTAACACGGTAAACTTGGTTGACCACCTCTTTCTTCTTCCTTGAGCTCTGGAACGATTCCTTATGATTGAAACGGTCTTTAACATGTGATTGTTCAAATGTTGATCTTCTCGGAGCTTCATAATATTGGTGAGATGGTTTAAAATAAGATGGAGAATGTGCCCTTGTATCGTACCTGTCCCGTGATGGATATGAATCTACATGAGCATAGGGAGGCATCCACGACATTGGCATTGGCGGCCCAAAATAATGATATGAATATGTTGCATTGAAATTCTCACTTTGCCAATACCAATCCTCATATTTGCGCCTTGGGGGTGATCTTGGTTTCTTTGCATGATTTGGCCGATAAATATTCTTCTCTTCACTCTTCTTTTGATATTTATCCAATAGTTCAGCGAAGGAGATTTTTGATCTCTTACACTTGCGCTTATTTCGGCCTTTGTTTTCTTTTGGTTTGCTTTCGTCGATCATTGGATTTGCTTGCTGCCCCCCAGTCCTTGGCGTCTTCATTGTATCTTCGATGGAACTCTCGCCCTCAAGATTATGTTCATTATGCTCTTCAACAACTTCTTTACTTGAATGCTTGATCCCATCACCTGCAGTTTTTAAATTCTCTTTAAATGGATCGGCTTGAAGCAGCCGATGCAAAAACTTTTTGCCATCGGGACCAATCGGAATAGACTGGTCATCTCTTGGTATTTCAACAAACTTCAATCTTCCTTTTTCAATGGCCGATTTAACTATTTGACGAAACATGTTGCAATCCTCAAAATTATGCTTGGACGAATCATGCAACTTACAATACATACGTCCCTTGACAGATGGCTCAACATGGTGATCAAGAATTCTAATATAATTATTTCCCAACAACAAATCAAAGATTTGATCACACATATTGGAATTGAAGGTAATTTTTTTATTTTCTAGCCGATCTTCTTGTGAGAACGGCTTTGGAGTTAAGCAAACGAACGGTTCAGATTTTGCATCACCCCATTCGGCTATGCATTGTGTTTTCCACTCTATCTCCGATGTCTTTCGATAAGATATTATATTAGCATCAGTTTTCTCAATAGAATTTAACCTTGGCTTTAAATTTCTGAAACGAAGATATTTAGAACATACATGTCTTAGTTGAGACCAAGTGCAAGCCAAGTACGAAATAAGCAAAGCTACCCAACTAGATATGAACCTTATATAAAGCAATGGGGAAAGCTTTGGCTGTAACAATAAGTCATTATCGGTCTTTATAAATGGCGCAATTGGTTGACCGATATGTTCCATAACAATTTTATTGCTAACAAGTAAATTAACCTTCTTCATTGGTCTTTCAAAATTACTTAAGAGGATTTTTCTGATGGATGCATCAACAATAAAGTTTTGACCAAATCTGAAAATAGGTAAATTACTTGCTAAACATACCTCTTCAAATATGTTGGGAGAGCATGATAGTGGTGTGGCTTGAATAATATCTTGCTTCATCTTTGGGTGGCTCCCCAACGCCTCTTCATCATCTTTTTCTTTATTTCGTGAATCATTACCTTGAAGATCCTTATCAGCTGAACTTTGTTTGGCTACTTGCTCTTGTCCTTGAGGCTTGTCAATTTCTACGGCACGGAACTGATAGGGCAGGAAGTAGGTTCCATTAACTTCAGAAAAATCAAGCACGGTTGTTTTGCTATGCTTGCCATGTCCTTTCTCAATAATGCTTGCCTCTTTGGATTTGATGGATTCAGAATATATACTACTTCATTCGGCTTTTTCAACAAGCACTTTCAAGTTCCGAATCATCCTTCTTTTCATTGATACTACCAATTGGCAAACCTTCTTTTATCTGAGCCAATTCTTTTTCTATTTGTTTCTGACGGCGAGCGGCAAAGTTGGCTTTAAGCTTTTTCTCAATTTCAGCCCACTCCGGATACGATTGCCCCCCAATGCTTTTAGATTCTTTCGGCAATGACACATGGTTGTTGCTGAAATTTTGCAATAGTGGGGGTGTATAATATGATGTAGTACTAGGTGAAGGCATATGCATTGTTGTAAAACCATATTTTTGCTCGCCAATTTTATCAATTGGCAAAGATTCATCTTCTTGCAAAACTCTAGCTTTTATTATGGCATAATCAGGAAATAGCCCCTTTTCATGTTGTTGAAGGCAAAGAGCACTAATCCTCTTATTTTGGGCTAAATTCTTCAATGCACCACCACTACCTCATCTTCTACAATATTGGGCACAACCGCTCCTGTATAATTTACATTCATTCGGCTATGACCAGGAAGGTCAGAAGCCGAATTATGAACATCTACAGTTGTGTATGGTGTTGAAAAATTATTGTCATGAGGTGTAGCATATGACGGTTGGGAATAACTGGCAGAATAGCTAGTAGTAGCATGGCCAATTCTCTCGTTCATTGGCATGGTTGGATTAGTATATTGCACATTACTTGCCGATGAATAAAAGGGTGAAACACTTTCTTGCATGGCATTGGAAATCCTAACATGAGGTGTTTCAAATTTATTAACCAAACTCACCATGTTGTTCATCGGCATAACAATTTGTGGGGTTGCCGATGCATGAGAGTTGGGATACATATGATGCATGTTACTAGTATCATAAAAAGTTGAAGCATGTAAATTACTTTGAATCGGCCTATGCACGTAATTAGATGCATGATTGAACAAACTAGGGCTGGCCGATAGAGTATACTCATTGAACGATCTAGTAACACCATATGAATTATTTGCATCTACAGTAGGGAATTGGGTATTCATATTACCTTTGTAGATTGTAAACCCTAGATGACGATCTCTTCGTAGCAAGAACGGGCTGGAGACCGTTCAAAGCTTTGTTCCCCAGCGGAGTCGCCAAAAAGTGTGTTCGCACACGAACACGTCACCGTGTACCTCCAACACCGAGGGTGATGCACCGCAGCTCACGTCGAAGGAGACCCGTTCGGAAGCGCGGTACGCAAGCAACATGCGGGCGCTTTTGTAGACCCGAAACCCCACACGCCCGGGAGGGACCCCGTCAGGGCGCGCGGCGGCTATGGGCTGTCCTAGGTCGACCTGATCGCCCCTAGGGCCTCGAGGTTCGCCGCCCTGCAAACGAAGCGAACGAAGAACGAGAAGAAGAAGAACAAGGGAGAGAGATAAAGGTAAAGGTAAAAAGTGGTAGATGAATTGATCGATTGTGTGTTGTTCAATCAGCCGTCACCCCTTAGATATATAAGAGGCGGCTAGACTTCCCGTGCAAGGAAAAGGCTTGGATTCACGTCCAAAACCCTAGTCAAATTCGGATTAGTTTTGTCCGAACTTTCCAAAACTGTTCAGTTTAAACTGACTGCACCTTGCGGGTCTTTTTTGTGGTGGTAAACGATCTCGGATGGAAACAAGCCCAAAAGCAATCTTGACCGTTTCGACGAGACGAACAACTTTCATGTTGAATGTTTTTTGATCAGAGGTCATCTTTAGGGAGTTTTTGGCTGTTTTCCGAAGCCTGTGGCAAAAAATCCAAAACCCGGACAAACATCCCTGGAGTGTCCGGCCATCCTCGGAGAAATCCAAAACCCGGATGATCATTCCCGGAGTGTCCGGCCATCCTGATGCAGCCACGCATTTTCGGCCGTAACTTTTGCATACGAACTCCGATTAAGACGTTTCTTATATAAAAATCGATCGTTTCGACGAGACGAAGACAATCCGTGTAGGAACTTTTCTCATATGAGGCCATCTTGGGGGTGTAATAGGCCGAATAGTGTTCTGAATAAAAATTTGAGTACTTCAAACACAACTTTGGCCTTAGAGATGAGACCGGATGGCTATGGCCCAAATATGAAAGGTTTTCCTTTTGACGATACGGAACTTTCTCACTTTGAGCACTTATACATTTGAGGCCTTCTTAATTATGTTTTCAACCATGCCAAAATCTGGTGTCAACACCGAGTTTATCTTCGAGTATCTCCACTTCGGGGAGTTAAGCGCTTTGGAGTTAAAGGAAAGTTAGCGCCACATTTTGTGGGACCATACAAAGTTTGGGAGCGTATGGGAGAAGTTGTCTACAAGTTGGAGTTGCCCGAAGGATTGTCGGGAGTTCACGACGTGTTCCACGTCTCCCAGTTGAAGAAGTGCCACGCAGAGATGGAGGACATACCGCTGAGAGATACAGTGCTGCTGGAAGCAATTCGGTTGGATAGTGATTTGACCTATGAGGAGAAACCAGTCAATATTCTTGAGTATGCCAGCCAAGTCACCCGCAGCAAGGTTATCAAGTTTTGCAAAGTTCAGTGGAGCCACCACACCGAGGATGAAGCCACCTGGGAGCGAGAGGAAGAACTGCTGAAGGACCACCCTCACCTATTTTCTAGCCAACCCAAATCTCAAGGGCGAGATTCATCTTAAGGGGGGTAGGTTTGTAACACCCCAAATTTTTAATTTGGAATGTTATACATTAGGTCATCACTGCATATCATATTTTATTTGCTTTTGGCCAGATCCAGAAATTCTACGCAACTCAAGGACCACGGAGAGAGTTCGGGATTTCGTTATTTTCATATTTGGGTTTTTCTCAAATTTTGAAAATAGGATCATCGATTTTATTTATTCTATTTTCAATTATTTCTAGAATAGAAATATGAGAGAGGGAATAAAATGACTTTCCCAAAATAAAGAAATATTGAAGGTTTAATAAAAAATCAAGTAAGATTTTATTTCGGAGTTTTCTTGCTATTTTATTTGAGTTAGGAAAAATTGCACGTTTTCAAAACTGCATTTTAGGGCCAAGAAAATGTTCATCCTGTTTTAAATATTTTATTTAGACGGTGAAAATTTGTTTTGGAATTTTTAGATTTTTATTTTATTTTCTAGGATTTTTCTTAGATTCGGCGAAATTGGTTAAAAAAAACCTCCCGCGCGCCCGACTGGGCCGAAGCCCAGCCGAGCCAGGCCGGCCCGCACGTGCCACCGCCTCCCCGTCCCGTGCCGCCGCCGGACTCGGGAGAGTCTGAGCCGCCGCCGCCGCCCGACCCCCTCCCCAAGTTGGAGCCGCCGCCGCCTCCCCCCTTTAAATACCACCCCGGGCCCCCCTGGAGCCCCGAGTCGCTGCCGCCGCAGCCCCTCGCTGCCCGCGCCGCCGCTTGCCGCCGCCCCGCCGCCTTGCGCAACTACCGCAAGCCACCGCCGCCCCGCCGCTTTGCGCCGCCGCCGCCAGGAGCCGCCGCCCTGCCACCCCACGCCGCCCACCGCCACCGGAACCCCGCCGGACCTCGCCGGAGCCCGAGCCGAGGTAGCCGCCCGCCGCCCCGGTTTTTCTAAAGAAACTGATCCGTTTTTTTAGAAAAAAAACCTAGATTCGTTTTTTTAAATAGATCGGTTTTATTTTCCGGTTTATTTATTTTAGCGAGCGTTCGCCCGTTTTTTCGTTTTAACAGACGAATTCGTCGTTTAATTTCAGTTAACAAACGTTCGTTCGTTAATCTGTTCGACAGCTTTTCTTTTTCTCGGATTTTTCCGCGGTTATTTCTGATCGCGATTTCTGATCCGATTTTCGTTCTAGTATAACTTTTCGCTCGTTTATCGGAATCAGGTGATTCAAGCGCCTGGAGTTTCGTCTCGAAACTATCTTTCCGTTTAACCAACTCAAACAAGTTTTTGCATCTATAAAATTTGACTTAGATCTAGATTAGTAAACGAAGTTCGTTTCTTGCCATTTGACTTTCGTTGTTTCGTTCTATTTGATTCTTTTTGCAAACCGGAGTTCTTAAGTTGAAATTTCTGGTTAGTTTTCTTATTTGAGTTTTACCCGTGCATTAGATGAGTACTTATTGTATGCTTGTTTGTTTGCGATAGAGTACCCGGAGTGCGCCGCTTGCTACTTCGAATCTCTAGGTTTCACGGATCATCAGCAAGGCAAGTAACACTTTGATAATACCTCTTTACTACCTAGTTTTATCGCATTAGATCAATCCTCAAACAATTGCATGATTAGGATTTGATTAATATGTGGGTTTTGGGAAGTAGATGAGGTAGAACCTATTACCTGTTTTATTATCAACCCTTGGGAGTTACTTCTACGTTTGCTTATTATGCCATGCTATGCTAGTAGACGTGGATTGGGAGAGTGTATCCATGACATATGTGAGATTGATAAATTAACGGTTTATTTAAGGTGGCAACTTAAACACACATCTGGGTGGATTGAGGCACCTGGGTATTCCAGCGATTGCCTGTTTTTCTTTATGGACCGCCACTCAGGCTCAAAGGGATCATGAGATTTATTCATACTAGAAACTTCCGTGTGCAGCCACAAGCTACTATGGGCTCTAGCATAGTCGAGTAAGCCGTGCGAACTCTTACAGTGGTAGACTAGCAGATGTAGGGGATGTAGGTTGGTACTGTCTACCCGATCGTAAGGTGCTAGCACTTCTGAAAGACTATGTCTCGGTCATCCGTTTCTCAAACACCATGTAGTGCGAGAATCCCAACGGAGGAGATCGAGTCTTGTGGGGAAAAGTGCGCAAACCTCTGCAGAGTGTATAAACTAATCATGGTTAGCCGTGTTCCCGGTTATGGACGTCTTGAGTATCTAGTACTTGGATTATCTTGTGAATCTCATCATGTTACTTTAAATTAATATTGTTGGGTTTTAATGATGATACTAAATTGGGATTGAGAGGGTTTCTACGCTCTCAATGTTTAACAACTACCATGATAGTTAAATAAAATTTATTCCTTTGCAGTAGGGAAAAATTGGCTTTACGCAAAAGTGTAACCATAGTGCTTTCCACCAGCCATATATGCATGTAGTATAGCTTTATTCTTCCATTACTCTCTATGTGTTACATTGCCAGCATATTCCATGTGTTGACCCGTTTTCGAGCTGCAACGTTCATGTTGCAGACTTTTCAGACGACGAGTAAGGTGCCTCTAGGTCGTGGTTCTATACTCAATGATGCCGTTGGAGTTGATGGACTCACTTATCTTCCAAGCCTTCCGCTGTTATCGTTATTAGATGGCCTTAAGCCATATTTATTGTAATAAGTTCTCTTTTGAGACATTCGATGTAATAAGTGTGTGATTGCTACTCTGTTATAAATCCTTCAAGTACTGTGCGTGTCAGCATTACTGATCCAGGGATGACACTAAAGCACAGAGATCAGACTGTTTGAGGTCTGGTCGCTACAACTCTGGAGCGGATCTTACTTTGGTTGACCTACGAGGTTCGGTAGTAACTTGATCTGAAGTTTCGTGATCAATATCATTAGCTTCCTCACTAATTGGTGTAGGCGTCACAGGAACCGATTTCTGTGATGAACTACTTTCCAATAAGGGAGCAGGTACAGTTAGCTCATCAAGTTCTACTTCCCTTCCACTCACTTCTTTCGAGAGAAACTCCTCTAGAAAGGATCCATTCTTAGCAACAAATGTCATGCCTTCGGATCTGTGATAGAAGGTGTACCCAATAGTTTCCTTTGGGTATCCTATGAAGACACATTTCTCCGATTTGGGTTTGAGCTTATCAGGTTGAAGCTTTTTCACATAAGCATCGCAGCCCCAAACTTTAAGAAATGATAACTTTGGTTTCTTGCCAAACCATAGTTCATAAGGTGTCGTCTCAACGGATTTCGATGGTGCCCTATTTAACGTGAATGCAGCCGTCTCTAAAGCATAACCCCAAAACGATAGCGGTAAATCAGTAAGAGACATCATAGATCGCACCATATCTAATAAAGTACGATTACGACGTTCGGATACACCATTACGCTGTGGTGTTCCGGGTGGCGTGAGTTGCGAAACTATTTTCAAATGTAGATCAAACTCATAACTCAAATATTCTCCTCCACGATCAAATCATAGAAACTTTATTTTCTTGTTACGATGATTTTCCACTTCACTATGAAATTCTTTGAACTTTTCAAATGTTTCAGATTTATGCTTCATTAAGTAGATATACCCATATCTGCTCAAATCATCTGTGAAGGTAAGAAAATAATGATCCCCGCTGCGAGCCTCAATATTCATCGGACCACATACATCAGTATGTATGATTTCCAATAAATCTTTTGCTCGCTCCATTGTTTCGGAGAACGGCGTTTTAGTCATCTTGCCCATGAGGCATGGTTCGCAAGTACCAAGTGATTCATAATCAAGTGATTCCAGAAGTCCATCAGTATGGAGTTTCTTCATGTGCTTTACACCAATATGACCCAAATGACAGTGCCACAAATAAGTTGCACTATCATTATCAACTCTGCATCTTTTGGCTTCAACATTATGAATATGTGTATCATTAATATCGAGATTCAACACAAATAGACCACTCTTCAAGGGTGCATGACCATGTAAGATATTACTCATATAAATAGAACAACTATTATTCTCGGATTTAAATGAATAACCGTCTCGCATCAAACAAGATCCAGATATAATGTTCATGCTTAACGCTGGCACCAAATAACAATTATTCAGGTCTAAAACTAATCCTGAAGGTAGATGTAGAGGTAGCGTGCCGACGATGATCACATCGACTTTGGAACCATTTCCCATGCGCATCGTCACCTCGCCCTTACCCAGTCTTCGCTTAATCCGTAGTCCCTGTTTCGAGTTACAAATATTAGCAACAGAACTAGTATCAAATACCCAGGCTCTACTGCAAGCTCTAGTAAGGTACACATCAATAACATGTATATTACATATACCTTTGTTCACCTTGCCATTCTTCTTATCCGCCAAATACTTGGGGCAGTTCCGCTTCCAGTGACCAGTCTGTTTGCAGTAGAAGCACTCAGTCTCAGGCTTAGGTCCAGACTTAGGTTTCTTCTCTTGAGCAGCAACTTGTTTTCCGTTCTTCTTAGAGTTCCCCTTCTTCTTCCCTTTACCCTTTTTCTTCAAACTGGTGGTCTTGTTGACCATCAACACTTGATGCTCCTTCTTGTTTTCTACCTCCGCAGCCTTTAACATTGTGAAGAGCTCGGGAATTGTTTTATCCATCCCTTGCAGATTATAGTTCATCACGAAGCTCTTGTAGCTTGGTGGCAGTGATTAAAGAATTCTGTCAATGACACTATCATCCGGAAGATTAACTCCTAGTTGAATCAAGTGATTGTTATACCCAGACATTTTGAGTATATGTTCACTGACAGAACTATTCTCCTCCATCTTGCAGCTGTAGAACTTATTGGAGACTTCATATCTCTCAACCCGGGCATTTTCTTGAAATATTAACTTCAACTCCTGGAACATCTCATACGCTCCATGACGTTCAAAACGTCGTTGAAGTTCCGGTTCTAAGACGTAAAGCATGGCACACTGAACTATCGAGTAGTCATCAGCTTTGCTCTGCCAGACGTTCTTAACGTCGTCAATAGAATCTGCAGCAGGCCTGGCACCAGCGGTGCTTCCAGGACATAATTCTTCTGTGCAGCAATGAGGATAATCCTCAAGTTATGGACCCAGTCCGTGTAATTGCTACCATCATCTTTCAACTTTGATTTCTCAAGGAACACATTAAAATTCAATGGAACAACAGCACGGGCCATTTATCTACAATAACATATATAGACAAGCAAAATACTATCAGGTACTAAGTTCATGATAAATTTAAGTTCAATTAATCATATTACTTAAGAACTCCCACTTAGATAGACATCCCTCTAATCATCTAAGTGATCACGTGATCCATATCAACTAAACCATAACCGATCATCACGTGAGATGGAGTAGTTTTCAACGGTGAACATCTCCATGTTGATCATATCTACTATATGATTCACACTCGACCTTTTGGTCTCAGTGTTCCAAGGCCATATCTGCATATGCTAGGCTCGTCAAGTTTAACCCGAGTATTCTGCGTGTGCAAAACTGTCTTACACCCATTGTAGATGAACGTTGAGCTTATCACACCCGATCATCGCGTGGTGTCTCGGCACGACGAACTTTGGCAATGGTGCATACTCAGGGAGAACACTTTTACCTTGAAATTTAGTGAGAGATCATCTTATAATGCTACTGTCAAACAAAGCAAAATAAGATGCATAAAGGATAAACATCACATGCAATCAATATAAGTGATATGATATGGCCATCATCATCTTGTGCCTTTGATCTCCATCTCCAAAGCACCGTCATGATCACCAACGTCACCGGTGCGACACCTTGATCTCCATCATAGCATCGTTGTCGTCTCGGCAACTATTGCTTCTACGACTATCGCTACCGCTTAGTGATAAAGTAAAGCAATTACAGGGCGATTGCATTGCATACAATAAAGCAACAACCATATGGCTCCTGCCAGTTGCTGATAACTCTGTTACAAAACATGATCATCTCATACAATAGCATCATGTCTTAACCATATCACATCACAACATGCCCTGCAAAAACAAGTTAGACGTCCTCTACTTTGTTGTTGCAAGTTTTATGTGGCTGCTACGGGCTGAGCAAGAACCGTTCTTACCTATGCATCAAAACCACAACGATATTTCGTCAAGTTAGTGTTGTTTTAACCTTCACAAGGATCGGGTGTAGCCACACTCGGTCAACTAAAGTTGGAGAAACTGACACCCGCCAGCCACTTGTGTCCAAAGCACGTCGGTAGAACCAGTCTCGCGTAGGCGTACGTGTAATGTCGGTCCAGGCTGCTTCATCCAACAATACCGCCGAACCAAAGTATGACATGCTGGTAAGCAGTATGACTTGTATTGCCCATAACTTACTTGTGTTCTACTCATGCATATAACATCTACGCATAAACCTGGCTCAGATGCCACTGTTGGGGAACATAGTAATTTCAAAAAATTTCCTACGCACACGCAAGATCATGGTGATGCATAGCAACAAGAGGGGAGAGTGTTGTCTACGTACCCTCGTAGACCATAAGCGGAAGCGTTATAACAACGCGGTTGATGTAGTCGTACGTCTTCACGATCGACCGATCCTCAGCACCGATCGTACGACACCTCCGCGTTCAACACACGTTCAGCTCGGTGACGTCCCGCGAGCTCACGATCTAGTAGAGCTTCCGGGAAGAGATTCGTCAGCACGACGGCATGGTGATGGTGATGATGCTGCTACTGACATAGGGCTTTGCGTAAGCACTGCTACGATATGACCGAGGTGGATTATGGTGGAGGGTGGCACCGCACACGACTAAGAGATCAATGATCAATTGTTGCGTCCACGGGGTGCCCCCTGCCCCCATATATAAAGGAGTTAGGGGGGAGGCAGCCGACCAAGGAGGAGGGCGCGCCAAGGGGGGAGTCCTACTCCGGGAGTAGGACTCCTCCTTTCCTAGTAGGAGTAGGAGAAGGGAAGGAAGGGAGAGAGGAAGAGAAGGAAAAGGGGGGCGCCGCCCCCCTCCTTGTCCAATTCGGACTAGAGGGGGAGGGGGCGTGGCTGCCCTTGGCCGCCCCTCCTCTTCTCCCACTAGGGCCCATTAGGCCCAATATACTCCCCGAGGGGTTCCGGTAACCCCCCGGTACTCCGGTATATGCCCGAAACCTCCCGAAACACTTCCGGTGTCCGAACATAGTCGTCCAATATATCTATCTTTATGTCTCGACCATTTTGAGACTCCTCGTCATGTCTGTGATCATATCCGGGACTCCAAACTACCTTCGGTACATCAAAACACAAAAACTCATAATACCGATAGTCATAGAACTTTAAGCGTGCGGACCCTACGGGTTCGAGAACTATGTAGACATGACCGAGACACGTCTCCGGTCAATAACCAATAGCGGGACCTGGATGCGCATATTGGTTCCTACATATTCTACGAAGATCTTTATCGGTCAAACCGCATAACAATATACGTTGTTCCCTTTGTCATCGGTAAGTTGCTTGCCCAAGATTTGATCGTCGGTATCTTAATACCTAGCTCAATCTCGTTACCGGCAAGTCTCTTTACTCGTTCTATAGTGCATCATCCTGTAACTAACTCATTAATCACATTGCTTGCAAGGCTTATAGTGATGTGCATTACGGAGAGGGCCCAGGGATACCTCTCCGACAATCGGAGTGACAAATCCTATTCTTGATCTATGCCAACTCAACAAACACCATCGGAGACACCTGTAGAGCACCTTTATAATCACCCAGTTACGCTGTGACATTTGGTAGCACACAAAGTGTTCTTCTGGTATTCGGGAGTTGCATAATCGCATAGTCATAGGAACATGTATAAGTCATGGAGAAAGCAATAGCAGTAAACTAAACGATCAAGTGCTAAGCTAACGAAATGGGTCAAGTCAATCACATCATTCTCCTCATGATGTGATCCCATTAATCAAATGATAACTCATGTCTATGGCTAGGAAACTCAACCATCTTTGGTCAACTAGCTAGTCAAGTAGAGGCATACTAGTGACACTATGTTTGTCTATGTATTCACACATGTATTATGTTTCCGGTTAATACAATTCTAGCATGAATAATAAACATTTATCATGATATGAGGAAATAAATAATAACTTTATTATTGCTTCTAGGGCATATTTCCTTCAGAAACTATTTCTTGGCTTGTCATCGGGGTTGTGCATGATTTAAATACTTTGTGTGGTGAAGATAGAGCATAGCCAGAGTATATGATTTTGTAGGGATAACTTTCTTTGGCCATGTTATTTTGAGAAGACATGATTGCTTTGTTAGTATGCTTGAAGTACTATTATTTGTATGTCAATATTAAACTTTTGTCTTGAATCTTCCGAATCTGAACATTCATTCCATAATAAAGAAAATTACATTGAGAATTATGCTAGGTAGCATTCCGCATCACTCATTGATATCATGCAATTGTGGAATAGATCTAAGTTTCAAAGAATCAACATCAAGAGAAATTCTATCCATGTTCCTAGCCAATTCATCAATCTTAAGCAATATTTCTTCAAGCAAAGCATTGAAATTCTTTTGCGAATTCATAAATTCTTTAACACTAGTCTCAAAATTAGAGGGCATCTTATTAAAATTTCCATAATAATTGTTGTTGGAATTTCCATAATTGTTAGAGGAATTGCTAGGGAACGGCCTAGAATTAAAATTTTCTCTATACGCATTGTTACCAAAATTGTTCATACCAACAAAATTCACATCCATAGATTCATTATTATTCTCAATCAAAGTGGACAAAGGCATATCATTAGGATCAGAAGAAGCACTCTTATTAGCAAACAATTTCATAAGTTCATCCATCTTTCCACTCAAAACAATAATCTCTTCAATAGCATGAACTTTTTTACTAGTGGATCTTTCGGTGTGCCATTGAGAATAATTGACCATAATATTATCTAGGAGTTTAGTAGCTTCTCCTAAAGTGATTTCCATAAAAGTGCCTCCGAGGGAGAATCTAAAAGATTTCTAGAAGCAAAATTGAATCCAGCATAAAATTTTTGTATAATCATCCATAAATTCAAACCATGTGTAGGGCAATTACGTATCATTAATTTCATCCTCTCCCAAGCTTGTGTAACATGCTCATGCTCAAGTTGTTTAAAATTCATAATATCGTTTCTAAGAGAGATGATCTTAGCGAGAGGAAAATACTTAGAGATAAAAGCATCTTTGCACTTATTTCATTAATCAATACTATTTTTAAGCAAAGAAGAGAACCAAGTCTTAGCACGATCTCTAAGCGAAAACGGAAATAGCTTCAATTTAACAATATTATTATCCACATCTTTCTTCTTTGGCATATCACGCAAATCAATGAAGCTGTTTAGATGGGTAGCAACATCTTCTCTAGGAAGGCCGGAAAATTGATATTTCATAACAAGATTCAACAAAGCGGGATTGATTTCACAAGATTCAGCATCGGTAGTAGGAGCAATCGAAGTGCTAATAAAATCATTACTGTTGGTATTGGAAAAGTCACATAATTTAGTATTATCTTGAGCTATCGTGACAAAAAATCAATCCAACACATGAGCAAACAAGAGGCAAGCGAAAAGAAGCGAACCAAAAAGGGCGAATAAAACGACAAAGGTGAAGTGGGGGAGAGGAAAACGAGAGGCGAATGGCAAATAATGTAATGTGAGGGATAAGAGTTTGTGATGGGTACTTGGTATGTCTTGACTTGAGCGTAGATCTCCCCGACAACGGCGCCAGAAATCCTTCTTGCAACCTCTTGAGCATGCGTTGGTTTTCCCTTGAAGAGGAAAGGGTGATGCAGCAAAGTAGCGTAAGTATTTCCCTCAGTTTTTGAGAACCAAGGTATCAATCTAGTAGGAGACTACACGCAAATCGCCTAGTACTTGCACAAACAAATAAGAACCTTGCAACCAACGCGATAAAGGGGTTGTCAATCCCTTCACGACCACTTGCAAAAGTGAGATCTGATAAAGATAATAAGATAAATATTTTTGGTATTTTTGTTGTATAGATTGGAAAGTAAAGATTGCAAAATAAACGGCGACAGAAATGGCTAGTTGACGGGAAACTAATATGACGTAAAATAGGCCCGGGGGCCATAGGTTTCACTAGTGGCTTCTCTCAAGATAGCATATATTACGGTGGGTGAACAAATTATTGCCGAGCAATTGATAGAAAAGCGCATAGTTATGAGAATATCTAGGCATGATCATGAACATAGGCATCACGTCCGTGTCAAGTAGACTGAAACGATTCTGCATCCAGTACTATTACTCCACACATCGACCGCTATCCAACATGCATCTAGAGTATTAAGTTCATAATAACAGAGTAACGCATTAGGCAAGATGCCATGATGTAGAGGGATAAACTCAAGCAATATGATATAAACCCCATCTTTTTATCCTCGATGGCAACAATACAATACATGCCTTCCTGCCCCTACTGTCACTGGTAAAGGACACCGCAAGATTGAACCCAAAGCTAAGCACTTCTCCCATTGCAAGAAAGATCAATCTAGTAGGCCAAACCAAACTGATAATTCGAAGAGACTTGCAAAGATATCAAATCATGCATAGAAGAATTCAGAGAAGAATCAAATATTGTTCATAGATCAACTTGATCATAAACCCACAATTCATCGGATCTCGGTAAACACACCGTAAAAATAATTACATCGAATAGATCTCCAAGAACATTGAGGAGTGCTTTGTATTGAGAACCAAAGAGAGAGAAGAAGCCTTCTAGCTAATAACTATGGACCCGAAGGTCTGTGGTAAACTACTCACACATCATTGGAGAGGCTATGGTGTTGATGTAGAAGCCCTCCGTCATCAAATCCCCCTCCGGCAGATCGCCGGAAAAGGTCCCCAGATGGGATCTCACGAGTACAGAAGGTTGCGCCGGTGGAAAAGTGGTTTCGTGGCTCCAATGGTTGTTTTCAGGGTATAAGAGTATATATAGGCGAAACAAGTAGGTCGGTGGAGCTACGAGGGGCCCACGAGGGTGGGGGCACGCCGCCCTACCTTGTGGCCGCCTCGTTGCTTCCTTGAGCTCCATTCCAAGTCTCCTGGATTGCGTTCGTTCCAAAAAAGATCCTGGCGAAGGTTTCATTCCGTTTGGATTTCGTCTGATATTCCTTTTCTGCGAAACACTGAAATAGGCAAAAAACAACAATTTGCACTAGGCCTTCGGTTAATAGGTTAGTCCCAAAAATAATATAAAAGTTCATATTAAAGCCCATTAAACACCCAAAATAGATAATATAATAGCATGGAACAATAAAAAAAATTATAGATGCGTTGGAGACGTATCATCCCACTCCTTGTACTTCACCTACTTCGGCCGTCCAACCGGCAAGCGCTCCGAGCTTCATACAAAAAGTATGAGCATACAACCACCAACACATCCGTCCATTGAGATCCTACAAGACGTGTCATCCAACTGCACATAAAAGAAAACATGGTTGACTTAACAGGAAGATCGCATTGATAAGTGCAAACAAACAACTCCGTACCTATCTATATAAGTAAGCCAGTGTCGCCGAACCCCAACTCCATTTGCTATCGAAGACGGTCAATGCCTTCAGCCACATGCATGGAGCATTGTTGCATGTGCTATCAGCAAACAGAGTCCTGGAGATAACGTACTGATACGTCCATTTTGCATCATGTTTACCTACTATTATTTATAATGTTTTTATGCATAATAATGCTTTGTGGTGTAATTATAATGCCTTTCTCTCATAATATGCAAGGTTCACACAAAGAGGGAGAATACCGGTAGCTGGAATTCTGGACCTAAAAAAGCTATGTCAGACTACCTATTCTACACAACTCCAAATGAGCTCAAACTTCACAGAGAATTTTTATGGAATATATAGGAATTATTGGAGAAAATAAGTACCAGAGGGGGCCCACTAGGTGGGCACATCCCACCTGGGCGCGCCAGGGAGCCCAAGTGCGCCTTGGTGGGTTGTGCCCTCCTCGGCCCACCTCCGGTGCCCCTCTTCTGGTATATAAGTGATTTTGACCTAGAAAAAATAAGGAGAGGACTTTAGGGACGAAGTACCACCGTCTTAAGGTGGAACTTGGGTAGAAGCACTTTTGCCCTCCCGCGGAGCGGTTCCGCCAGGGGAACTTCCCTCCAGGAGGAGGAAATCATCGTCATCATCATCACCAATAACTCTCCCATCTTGGGGAGGGCAATCTCCATCAACATCTTCAACAACACCATCTCCTCTCAAACCCTACTTCATCTCTTGTGTTCATTCTTTGTACCAGAACCTTAGATTGGTGCTTGTGGGTGACTAGTAGTGTTGATTACATCTTGTAGTTGATTACTATATGGTTTATTTGGTGGAAGATTGATGACCCACAAGTATAGGGGATCAATTGTAGCTCTTTTTGATAAGTAAGAGTGTCGAACCCAACGAAGAGCAGAAGGAAATGACAAGTGGTTTTCAGTAAGGTAATGTATGCAAGTGCTGAAATTGTAAGTAACATAGTAGTTTGATAGCAAGATATTTCGTAACAAGTAAGTAACGATAATAGTAACAAAAGTGCAACAAGGTAGCCCAATCCTTTCGAGGCAAAGGACATGCCAAAACGGTCTCTTATAGTAAGCAAAGCGTTCTTGAGGGTAGACGGGAATTTCATCTATTCACTTTCATCATGTTGATTCGATTCGTGTTGGCTACTTTGATAATTTAATATGTGGGTGGACCGGTGCTTAGGTGCTGTTCTTACTTGAACAAACCTCCTACTTATGATTAACCCCCTCTCAAGCATCCGCAACTACGAGAAAATTATTAAGGATAAATCCTAACCATGGCATTAAACTTTTGGATCCAATCGGTCCCTTACGGAATAGCGCATAAACTAGGGTTTAAGCTTCTGTCACTCTCGCAACCCATCATCTAATAACTACTCCACAATGCATTCCCTTAGGCCCAAATATGGTGAAGTTTTATGTAGTAGACGTTCACATGACACCACTAAGGGAATCACAACATACATACTACCAAAATATTGAACACATATCATGTTCACAAGATTACTTGCAACATGATTTCTCCTGTGACCTCAAGAACAGAAGTAACTACTCATAAGTGATAAACATGCTCAAGATCAGAGGGGTATTAAATAACATAGTGGATCTGAACATATAATCTTCCACCAAATAAACCATATAGTAATCAACTACAAGATGTAATAAACACTACTAGTCACCCAAAAGCACCAATCTATAGTTTCAGTAAAAAGATTGAACACAAGAGATGAACTAGGGTTTGAGATGAGATGGTGTTGTTGAAGATGTTGATGGAGATTGCCCTCCCCAAGATGGGAGAGTTGTTGGTGATGATGATGACGATGATTTCCCCCTCTCGGAGGAAAGTTCCCCGACAGAATTGCTCCACCGGAGGGCAAAAGTGCTCTTGCCCAAGTTCTGCCTCGAGATGGCGGCACTCCATCCCAAAAGTCCTCTCCTTATTTTTTTCTAGGTCAAAATGCCTTTTATACCAGAAGATGGGCACCGGAGGTGGGCTTGGGTGAGCACAACCCACTAGGGCGCGCCTGGGCTCCCTGGCACGCCCAGGTGGGTTGTGATCACCCGGTGGGCCCCCTTTGGTACTTATTTGATCCAATATTCTCCATATATTCCATAGAAATTCTCCATAAAGTTTTAGCTTGTTTGGAGTTGTGCAGAATAGGTAGCCTGACGAAGCATCGCCGTCTCAAGGCGGAACTTGGGCAGGAGCACTTTTGCCCTCCGGCGGAGCGATTCCGCCAGGGGAACTTACCTCCCGGAGGGGGAAATCATCGTCATCATCATCACCAACAACTCTCCCATCTTGGGGAGGGCAATCTCCATCAACATCTTCAGCAGCACCATCTCCTCTCAAACCCTACTTCATCTCTTGTGTACAATCTTTGTACCGAAACCTTAGATTGGTGCCTGTGGGTGACTAGTAGTGTTGATTACATCTTGTAGTTGATTACTATATGGTTTATTTGGTGGAAGATTATATGTTTAGATCCATTATGCTATTTAATACCCCCTCTGATTTTGAGCATGATTATCATTTGTGAGTAGTTACTTTTGTTCTTGAGGTCACGGGAGAAATCTTGTTGCAAGTAATCATGTGAATTTGATATGTGTTCGATATTTTGATGGTATGTATGTTGTGATTCCCTTAGTGGTGTCATGTGAACATCGACTACATGGCACTTCACCATATTTGGGCCTAAGGGAATGCATTCTGGAGTAGTTATTAGATGATGGGTTGCAAGAGTGACAGAAGCTTAAACCCTAGTTTATGCGCTATTCCGGAAGGGACCGATTTGGATCCAAAAGCTTAATGTTATGGTTAGATTTTATCTTAATACTTTTCTCATAATTGCGAATGCTTGCGAGGGGGTTAATTATAAGTAGGAGGTTTGTTCAAGTAAGAACATCACCTAAGCACCGGTCCACTCACATATCAAAATAGTGAACACAAATCAAACCAACATGATGAAAGTGACTAGATGAAATTCCCGTGTACCCTCAAGAACGCTTTGCTTATCATAAGAGACCGTTTTGGCTTGTCCTTTGCCTCGAAAGGATTGGGCTACCTTGCTGCACTTTTGTTACCATTACCATTAGTTTCTCATTACAAATTATCTTGCTATCAAACTACTCTTTACTTGTAATTTCAGTGCTTGCAGAGAATACCTTGCTGAAAACTACTTTTCATTTCCTTCTGCTCCTCGTTGGGTTCGACACTCTCACTTATCGAAAGGACTACAATTGATCCCCTATACTTATGGGTCATCAAGGCTCTTTTCTGGTGTCGTTGCCGAGGAGTGAAGTTCTCTTGGTAAGGAAAAATTATGACTACGTGCTGAAATTTATTGTCACTTGTTACTATGCAGAACAATCCTTTGAGGGGTTTGTCTGGGGTATATTCACCTCAACCGGAACCAAAATTAGTTGCCCCTCAACCTACTGCACCAACTGAAAATATTGGTTATGAAATTCCTTCGGGTATGATAGAACAACTGCTAGCTAATCCTTATGCAGGAGATGGAACCGAACATCCTGATATGCACTTGATATATGTGGACAAAATTTGTGGCTTATTTAAGCTTGTAGGTTTACCTTGAGATGAAGCTAAGAATAAATTTTTCCCTTTTATCTTTCAAGGGAAAAGCATTGGCCTGGTATAGGCTATGCGATGATATTGGATCTTGGAATTGGAATCGATTGAAATTGGAATGTCACCAAATAAAATTATCCTAGGCATCTAGTTCATCGTGATCGGAATTACATATATAATTTTTGGCCTTGTGAAGTAGAAAGTATCGCTCTATCTTGGGGGAGGCTTATGTCAATGTTATATTCATGCCCCAATTATGAGCTCTCAAGAGAAATTATTATTCAGAATTTTTATGCTCGGCTTTCTCGTGATGATCAATCCATGCTTGATACTTCTTGTACTGGTTCCTTTATGAAGAAGACTATTGAATTCAGGTGGGATCTTTTAGAAAGAATTAAACACAACTATGAAGATTGGGAACTTGACGAAGGTAAAGAGTCAGGTATTAAGCTTAAGTATGATTGTGTTAAATCTTTTATGAATACCGATGCTTTTCAAAAGTTTAGCACTAAATATGGACTTGACTCTGAGATAGTAGACTCCTTTTGTGAATCATTTGCTACTCATATTGATCTCCCAAAAGAGAAGTGGTTTAAATATCACCCACCTATTAAAGAAGAAATTAAAGAACCGGTAATGGTTAAAGATGAAACTATTATTTATAATGTTGATCCAGTTGTTCCTAGTGCTTATATTGAAAACCCACCTTTCCCTGTTAGGATAAAGGAACATGCTAAGGTTTCAACCATGGTCAATGAAAGTAATATTAGAGCACCCAAACCTGCTGAACAAATCAAAGTAGAACCTAGCATTACTATGGTTAAAGATCTCCTGGTAGAAAACATAGATGGGCATGTTATTTACTTCTGTGATGAAGGATCTAGAATTGCCAAACCTGATGAAAAAGATAAACGTAGACCTGTTGTTGGCATGCCTGTTGTCTTAGCTAAAAATAGGAGATCACTTTTATCATGGTTTATGTGACATAGGTGCTAGCATGAGTGCTATTCCTTTTACATTATATCAAGAAATTATGAATTACATAGCACCCGCTGAAATAGAAGACATAGATGTTACTATTAAGCTTGCTAATAGAGACACCATCACACCACTTGGGATTGTAAGAGATGTTGAAGTCTTGTGTGGAAAATAAAATACCCTACTGATTTTCTAGTTCTTGGTTCCCCATGATGACCCACAAGTATAGGGGATCTATCGTAGTCCTTTCGATAAGTAAGAGTGTCGAACCCAACGAGGAGCAGAAGGAAATGATAAGCGGTTTTCAGCAAGGTATTCTCTGCAAGTATTGAAATAAGTGGCAATAGATAGTTTTGTGATAAGATAGAGTGTAACGAGCAACAAGTAACAAAAGTAAATAAAGTGCAGCAAGGTGGCTCAATCCTTTTGTAGCAAAGGACAAGCCGGAACAAACTCTTATAATAGGAAAAGCACTCCCGAGGACACATGGGAATATCGTCAAGCTAGTTTTCATCATGTTCATATGATTCGCGTTTGATACTTTGATAATTTGATATGTGGGTGGACCGGTGCTTGGGTGCTGTTCTTACTTGAACAAGCATCCCACTTATGATTAACCTCTATTGCAAGCATCCGCAACTACAACAAAAGTATTAAGGTAAACCTAACCATAGCATGAAACATATGGATCCAAATCAGCCCCTTACGAAGCAACGCATAAACTAGGGTTTAAGCTTCTGTCACTCTAGCAACCCATCATCTACTTATTACTTCCCAATGCCTTCCTCTAGGCCCAAATAATGGTGAAGTGTTATGTAGTAGACGTTCACATAACACCACTAGAGGCTAGACAACATACATCTTATCAAAATATCAAACGAATAACAAATTCACATGACTACTCATAGCAAGACTTCTCCCTTGTCCTCAGGAACGAACGTAATTACTCACAAAGCATATTCATGTTCATAATCAGAGGGGTAATAATATGCATATAGGATCTGAACATATGATCTTCCACCAATTAAACCAACTAGCATCAACTACAAGGAGTAATCAACACTACTAGCAACCTACTAGCACCAATCCCGGACTTTGAGACAAGAATTGGATACAAGAGATGAACTAGGGTTTGGAGATGAGATGGTGCTAGTGAAGATGTTGATGGAGATTGCCCTCTCCCGATGAGAGGAGCGTTGGTGATTACGATGGTGATGATTTTCCCCTCCGGGAGGGAAGTATCCCCGGCAGAACAGCTCTGCCGGAGCTCTAGATTGGATCCGCCTCGTGGCGGCTGAGTCTCATCCCAAAAAGTTCCTCCTTAATTTTTTTTCTCATCGAAAGACCTCATATAGGAGAAGATGGGCGTCAGAGAGCCACCAGGGGGCCCACGAGGTAGGGGGGCGCGCCCTAGGGGGGGCGCCCCCACCCTCGTGAGAAGGGTGTGGGCCCCCTGGCCTTCATCTTTGGCGTGGATTTTTCTTTATTTCTTTTAAGACGCTCCGTGGAGTTTCAGGACTTTTGGAGTTGCGCAGAATAGGTCTCTAATATTTGCTCCTTTTCCAGACCAGAATTCCAGCTGCCGGCATTCTCCCTCTTTATGTAAACCTTGTAAAATAAGATAAAATAGCCATAAGTTTTGTGACATAAAGTGAAATAACAGTCCAGAATGCGATAAATATCGATGTAAAAGCATGATGCAAAATGGACGGATCAACTCCCCCAAGCTTAGACCTCGCTTGTCCTCAAGCGAAAAGCCGACAACAATAAATATGTCCTCATGTTTAGAGGTAGAGGCGTCGATAAAAATAAAATACGGACATGAAGGCACCATGATTATTCTCATAACAGCAACATATATAGATTTTGTCATATGATTACTTATGTTCAAGTGATGATCTATTCACAATGCAAAAGTATAAATCATAAACCTTATTGGGCTCCGACAAACTATAATCTCAGTCATTGAAGCAATTGCAATTTATCATAACATCGGAAAGAGTCTATGTCAGAGCTAAAAAGCAAGTCCACATACTCAACTATCATTTAGTCCTCCATAATTGCTAACACTCACGCGATACTTGTGGTTACGGAGTTTTAATCGGACACAGAGAAAGATAGGAGCTTATAGTTTTGCCCCACAACCTTTTACCTCAAGGTAATGTCAACAATAATGGTTCATTCTCCCCTACATCCAATTAGATATATATATATATATATATATATATATATATATATATATATATCATGTTCTTTCCAACATGCTGAGCTTGCCAAAGGATAAAATGAAAAATAAAAGGTGAAGATCACCATGACTCTTGCATAAGGTAGAAGATAATAATAAAGGATAGGCCCTTCGCAGAGGGAAGCAGAGGTTGCCATGCGCTTTTATGGTTGGATATATAAAATCTCAATGCGAAAGAACGTCACTTTATATTGCCCCTTGTGATATGAACCTTTATTATGCAGTCCGTCGCTTTTATTACTTTCACATCACAAGATCGTATAAAGCTTATTTCTCCCACACCAATCAATCATACATATTTAGAGCAATTTTTATTGCTTTGCACCGATGACAAATTACTTGAAGGATCTTACTCAATCCATAGGTAGATATGGTGGACTCTCATGGCAAAACTGGTTTAAGGGTATTTGGAAGCACAAGTAGTATTTCTACTTGGTGCTGAGAATTTGGCTAGCATGAGGGGGAAAGGCAAGCTCAACAAGTTAGAGGATCCATGACAACATACTTTATCTTAGATATAAGAAATACATAACTCATTACGTTGTCTTCCTTGTCCAACATCAACTCTTTAGCATGTCATATTTTAATGAGTGCTCCCAATCATAAAAGATGTCAATGATAATATATCTATATGTGAAAACCTCTCTATCCTTATTACTTCCTATTAATTGCAATAATGACCAAAGCTATGTGTGACAACTCCCAACAACTTTTAATCATCGTACTCTTTCTATGTGAAGTCATTACTCTCAATAAGATCAATATGAACTTTTTGTTTCTTTTTATTCTTTTTCTCTTTTCTTTTATTCACCCAAGATCATGGAAAAATAATCAAGCCCTTGACTCAACACTAATATTTATTATATATAGCTCATGGACTCGATTATATAGAGAGATAATAAAGCAAAACTCAAAACTAGATCATGCCATAAACTTTATTCTACTAGATCAAGATACTACTAATAGGATCGAACTAAGAAAAATGGTAAAGATAAGAGTTGTGATTGTGATACGATACCGGGGCACCTACCCCAAGCTTGGCAGTTGCCAAGGGGAGTGCCCATACCCAGATACTCAATTCTTCTTTGTTGGAGGAGACGATGGAGGTGTTGTTGATGATGCGGGCTTGTCATCCATCTTCCAAGGCATAGTTTCACCATCATAGAAAGATGATCGAGTCTCCGGAATCCTCAAATCCGCAGCCAAACTCATTCTTTTGAATCTATATTCATACTCACAGTTTTGGTTTTGAAGGTCATAGACTTGGGCTTGGAGGTCCTCGATCTTCTCATATAGATTGAAGATGGCTTCCTCGGTGTTCTTGGCATCCGGCTTGAAATTGTTAGTGAACTCCGCGAGCATCGTGTGGCTGGCGTTGATTCCACGCTCCACCATCCCCTGGCACTTGAAAACTTGTTGCTCCAATGCTTCGAGCCTCGTCTCTATGCTTCCAGTCCCCTTTGGTCCCTCTTCATCGTGGATGTGCAGCAACCCATCACGCAACTCAATGGTTTGAGGGTGTCACAGCACCTCCGCGAGGTAAGGGTTGATGACCTTCTCGAAGAACTTGTCCTTGGAGGCGCTTGGGGCCGTCATGATAACCTAGATCTGTCAGAAAAATAGCTCGAAACAAAAACAGAGGAGGTTTCCGTGATACGGGAGTCAAAACCTTCGGGAGAATATATAATGTTTTTTTACCGAGCAAAATACGTAATGTGCAAGAAAACGGAGTCCGGAAAGCACTCGAGGTGCTCATGAGGTAGGGAGGCGCGCCCACCACCCTCATGGGGCCCTCGTGTCCTTCCCGGACTGCTACTTATTTTTCTATTTTTCTAAATATTCCAAAACGGATAAATATTGCCTTAAAAATTGTTTTGGAGTCGGTTTACTTACCGTACCACATACCTATTCCTTTTCGGAGTCTGAAACGTTCCGAAAAGTGTCCATTATGTATTCCTCCGGGGTTACGGTTTCAATAATATTGGTTTCAACATTTATGGGATTACCTAAGATATAATGCTTAATTCTTTCACCGTTTACCACCTTCGGATTTGTGCCCTCGAAGTTGTTGATTTTTCTGGCACCGGAACGATAGACCTCTTCGATAACATAGGGGCCTTCCCATTGAGAGAGAAGTTTTCCTGCAAAAAATCTTAAACGAGAGTTGTATAGCAATACATAATCACCTACATTAAACTCACGCTTTTCTATCCTTTTGTCATGCCATCTTTTAACTTTTTCTTTAAACAACTTGGCATTTTCATAAGCTTGGGTTCTCCATTCATCAAGTGAGCTAATATCAAATAACCTCTTTTCACCGGGAAGTTTAAAATCATAGTTAAGCTCTTTAATAGCCCAATATGCCTTATGTTCTTGTTCGAGAGGTAAGTGACATGCTTTTCCATAAACCATTTTATACGGAGACATACCCATAGGATTTTTGTATGCAGTTCTATAAGCCCATAATGCATCATCAAGTTTCTTAGACCAATTCTTTGTAGACCTATTAACAGTCTTTTGCAAAATTAATTTGAGCTCTCTATTGCTTAACTCTACTTGACCACTAGACTGTGGGTGATAAGGAGATGCAATTCTATGATTAACATCATATTTAGCAAGCATTTTACGGAAAGCACCATGAATAAAGTGTGAACCACCATGATTCATTAAGTATCTAGGGACTCCAAACCTCGGAAAAATAACTTCTTTAATCATTTTAATAGAAGTGTTATGATCAGCACTACTAGTTGGAATAGCTTCTACCCAGTTAGTAACGTAATCACCAGCAACTAAAATATGTGTGTATCTATTAGAGGCAGGAAAAGGTCCCATATAATCAAAGCCCCAAACATCAAACGGTTCAATAACAAGAGAATAATTCATAGGCATTTCTTGACGTCTACTAATATTACCAATTCTTTGACATTCATCACAAGACAAGACAAACTTACGGGCATCCTTGAAGAGAGTAGGCCAATAAAAACCAGATTGCAATACCTTATGTGCAGTTCTATCTCCAGCATGGTGTCCTCCATAAGACTCGGAATGGCACTTGCGTAGGATCTGTTCCTGTTCATGCTCAGGTACACAACGTCTAATAACACCATCTACTCCTTCCTTATAAAGATGTGGGTCATCCGAAAAGTAATGTCTTAAATCATAGAAGAACCTTTTCTTTTGCTGGTATGTGAAGCTAGGTGGTATAAATTTAGCAACAATATAATTAGCGTAATCAGCATACCATGGAGTACTATGAGAAGTACTTATAACATTTAATTGTTCATCAGGAAAGTTATCATTAACAGGTAGTGGGTCATCAAGAATATTTTCTAACCTAGACAGGTTGTCTGCAACGGGGTTCTCAGCTCCCTTTCTATCAACAATATGCAAATCAAATTCTTGTAGCAAGAGAACCCATCTAATAAGTCTAGGTTTAGCATCTTTCTTTTCCATAAGATATTTAATAGCAGCATGATCAGTTTGAATAGTTACTTTAGAATCAACAATATAAGATGTGAACTTATCACAAGCAAATACAACTGCTAAGAGTTCTTTTTCAGTAGTAGCATAATTTCTTTGAGCATTGTCTAGAGTCTTACTAGCATAATGAATAACATTTAATTTCTTATCAACTCTTTGCCCTAGAACAACACCTACAGCATAATCACTAGCATCACACATAATTTCAAAGGGTAGGTTCCAATCAGGTGGCTGAACAACAGGTGCAGAGACTAATGCTTTCTTAAGTATTTCAAATGCTTCTACACAATCATCATTAATGACAAATGGTATATCTTTTTGCAATAGATTAGTTAGCGGCCGAGAAATTTTTAAGAAGTCCTTAATGAACCTCCTGTAAAATCCGGCGTGACCAAGGAAACTTCTTACACCTTTGATGTCCTTGGGACATGGCATCTTTTCAATAGCATCAACCTTGGCTTTATCAACTTCAATACCTCTTTCAGAAACTTTGTGCCCCAAGACAATACCTTCATTAACCATAAAGTGGCACTTTTCCCAATTCAAGACAAGATTAGCTTCTTCCCATCTCTGCAAAACTCGATCAAGATTGCTCAAGCATTCATCAAAAGAGGAACCATAGACGGAAAAGTCATCCATGAAAACCTCACAAATCTTTTCACAAAAGTCAGAGAATATAGCCATCATGCATCTTTGAAAGGTAGCAGGTGCATTACATAAACCAAAAGGCATACGTCTATAAGCAAAAGTACCAAAAGAGCATGTAAAAAGTAGTCTTTGATTGATCTCTAGCTGACACATGTATTTGAGAGAAACCAGAATAACCATCTATAAAGCAATAGTGTGTATGTTTGCATAATCTTTCTAGCATTTGATCAATAAAAGGTAAGGGGTAATGATCTTTCTTAGTAGCTTTATTTAATTTGCGGAAATCAATTACCATCCTATAACCTGTGATAATTCTTTGTGGAATCAATTCATCTTTATCATTAGGAACAACAGTAATACCTCCCTTCTTAGGGGCACAATGGACAGGGCTTACCCACTCACTATCAACAACGGGATAGATTATACCTGCCTCCAGAAACTTTAGTATTTCTTTTCTTACCACTTCTTTCATTTTAGGATTCAGACGTCGTTGAGGATCACAAACTGGTTTGGCATCTGCTTCCAAATTTATTTTATGTTGACATAGAGTGGGACTAATGCCCTTAAGATCATCAAGAGTATATCCAATAGCAGCGCGATGCTTCTTCAGAGTTTTCAATAATCTTTCTTCTTCATGCTCTGAAAGGTTAGCACTAATAATAACAGGATATATCTTGTTTTCATCAAGATAAGCATATTTAAGATTATCAGACAAGGGTTTGAGCTCAAACACGGGATCACCCTTGGGTGGAGGAGGATCCCCTAAAATTTCAACAGGCAAGTTGTGATGCAGAATAGGTTCCTGTTTAAAGAATACTTCATCTATTTCCCTTCTTTCATCCATGAATATATCATTTTCATGGTCTAGAAAATAGTGTTCTAAAGGATCACTAGGAGGTACGACAATAGAAGCAAGACCAATAATTTCATCCTTACTAGGTAATTCTTCCTCACGATGTTGTTTACTAAATTTGGAGAAATTAAACTCATGAACCATATCATCCAAACCAACAGTAACAATATTCTTAGTGCAGTCTATGGTAGCATTGACAGTATTTAAGAAGGGTCTACCAAATATAGTTGGACAAAAGCTATCTTCCGGAGAAGTAAGAACAAGAAAATCAGCAGGATATTTAGTTTTCCCACACAAGACTTCAACATCTCTAACAATTCCAATTGGTGCAATAGTATCTCTATTAGCAAGTTTAATAGTAACATCAATATCTTCTAACTCAACAGGTGCAATTTCATTCTTAATTTCCTTGTATAAGTCATGAGGTATAACACTAGCACTAGCAACCATATCACATAAGCCATGATAACAATGATCTCCTATTTTAACAGAAATAACAGGCACGCCTACCACAGGTCTATGTTTATCCTTATCACAAGGTTTAGCAATTCTAGCAGTTTCACCTTCGAACCAAATAACATGCCCATCAATATTATCAGACAAGAGATCTTTAACAATAGCAATATTAGGTTCTACTTTAACTTGCTCAGGAGGTGTATAAGTTCTAATATTGCTTTTACAAACAACAGTTGAAGCTTTAGCATGATCCTTTATTCTAACAGGGAAAGGTGGTTTCTCAATGTAAGAAGTAGGAACAATAGGATCATTATAAGTGACCGTCTTTTCTTCAACTTTAATAGGTGCAGCTACTTTTACTTCTATGGGAGGATGATATTTAAACCACTTCTCCTTAGGGAGATCAACATAAGTAGCAAAAGATTCACAGAAAGAAGCTACTATCTCAGAGTTAAGTCCATATTTAGTGCTAAACTTACGGAAAATATCAGTGTCCATAAAAGATTTAACACAGTCAAACTTAGGTGTCATACCTGAATCCTTACCTTCGTCGAGGTCCCAATCTTCAGAGTTGCGTTTAATTCTATCCAATAAATTCCATCTAAATTCAATAGTCTTCATCATAAAAGAGCCAGCACAAGAAGTATCGAGCATGGTGCAATTGTTTTCAGAAAGCCGAGCATAAAAACTTTGCATAATTATTTCTCTCGAGAGCTCATGATTGGGGCATGAATATAACATTGATTTAAGCCTCCCCCAAGCTTGAGCGATGCTTTCTCATTCGTGAGGCCAGAAATTATATATATAATTGCGATCACGATGAACAAGATGCATAGGGTAATAATTTTGATGAAATTCTAGCTTCAATCTTTTATAGTCCCATGATCTCATATCATCACATAGCCTATACCATATCAATGCGTCTCCCTTCAAAGATAAAGGGAAAACCTTCTTCTTAGCAACATCAACGGGTATACCTACAAGCTTAAATAATCCACAAACTTCATCCACATATATTAAGTGCTCATCAGGATGCTTTGTTCCATCTCCTGTAAAAGGATTAGCTAGCAGTTTTTCTATCATACCCGAAGGATACTCATAAGGAATTTCATTTTAAATAGGTTCAGTAGGTTGAGGAGCAACTCTTTGCTCTACAGGACGGGGTGAAGATACCCCGAACAAGCCCCTCAGAGAATTACTTTCCATAGTAACAAATGACAGTAAATTTCAGCACACTATATAAATTTTTCCTTACCAAATTCCACCTACCAAAGGCGCTACACTCCCCGGCAACGGCGCCAGAAAAGAGTGTTGATGACCCACAAGTATAGGGGATCTATCGTAGTCCTTTCGATAAGTAAGAGTTTCGAACCCAACGAGG
This sequence comes from Triticum urartu, assembly GCF_056163025.1. Taxonomy (NCBI): domain Eukaryota; kingdom Viridiplantae; phylum Streptophyta; class Magnoliopsida; order Poales; family Poaceae; genus Triticum; species Triticum urartu. The sequence goes on along the minus strand of NC_141874.1, from coordinate 127,118,101 downwards.
AGCAGAAGGAAATGATAAGCGGTTTTCCGCAAGATATTCTCTGCAAGTACTGAAATAAGTGGTAACAGATAGTTTTGTGATAAGATAGATTGTAACGAGCAACAAGTAACAAAAGTAAATAAAGTGAAGCAAGGTGGCCCAATCCTTTTGTAGCAAAGGACAAGCCGGAACAAACTCTTATAATAGGAAAAGCGCTCCCGAGGACACATGGGAATATCGTCAAGCTAGTTTTCATCACGTTCATATGATTCGCATTCGATACTTTGGTAATTTGATATGTGGGTGGACCGGTGCTTGGGTGTTGTTCTTACTTGAACAAGCATCCCACTTATGATTAACCTCTATTGCAAGCATCCGCAACTACAACAAAAGTATTAAGGTAAACCTAACCATAGCATGAAACATATGGATCCAAATCAGCCCCTTACGAAGCAACGCATAAACTAGGGTTGAAGCTTCTGTCACTCTAGCAACCCATCATCTACTTATTACTTCCCAATGCCTTCCTCTAGGCCCAAATAATGGTGAAGTGTTATGTAGTCGACGTTCACATAACACCACTAGAGGCTAGACAACATACATCTTATCAAAATATCAAACGAATAACAAATTCACATAACTACTCATAGCAAGACTTCTCCCTTGTCCTCAGGAACGAACGTAATTACTCACAAAGCATATTCATGTTCATAATCAGAGGGGTAATAATATGCATATAGGATCTGAACATATGATCTTCCACCAATTAAACCAACTAGCATCAACTACAAGGAGTAATCAACACTACTAGCAACCTACTAGCACCAATCCCGAACTTTGAGGCAAGAATTGGATACAAGAGATGAAATAGGGTTTGGAGATGAGATGGTGCTGGTGAAGATGTTGATGGAGATTGCCCTCTCCCGATGAGAGGAGCGTTGGTGATGACGATGGTGATGATTTCCCCCTCCGGGAGGGAAGTATCCCCGGCAGAATAGCTCTGCCGTAGCTCTAGATTGGATCCGCCTCGTGGTGGCTGAGTCTCGTCCCGAAAAGTTCCTCCTTATTTTTTTTCTCATCGAAAGACCTCATATAGGAGAAGATGGGCGTCGGAGAGCCACCAGGGGGCCCACGAGGTAGGGGGGCGCGCCCTAGGGGGGGGGGGCACCCCCCATCCTCGTGAGAAGGGTGTGGGCCCCCTGGCCTTCATCTTTGGCGTGGATTTTTCTTTATTTCTTTTAAGACGTTCCGTGGAGTTTCAGGACTTCTGGAGTTGCGGAGAATAGGTATCTAATATTTGCTCCTTTTCCAGACCAGAATTCCAGCTGCCGGCATTCTCCCTCTTTATGTAAACCTTGTAAAATAAGAGAAAATAGCCATAAGTATTGTGACATAAAGTGAAATAACAGTCCATAATGCGATAAATATCGATATAAAAGCATGATGCAAAATGGATGTATCACCCCACAAGATGAATTTTGTCCCATTATCTTTGGTAGACCTTTCTTGAACACTATCAATACTAAAATAGGTTGTGAGAAACAAACTGTCGGTGTTAGTTTTGGTGATGAGTCTCATGAGTTTAATTTCTCTAAGTTTAGTAGAAAGCATCATAAGAAAGAATTGCCTAGTAAGGATGAAATAATTGGTCTTGCTTTTATTGTCGTGCCTCCTACTGATCCACTTGAACAATATTTGCTAGACGGTGAAAATAATATGCATATGCATGAAAGAAATGAGATAGATAAAATTTTCTTTGAACAACGACCTCTGCTTAAACACAACTTGTCTGTTGAAACTCTAGGAGGTCCTCCTCCACCTAAAGGTGTTCCTATGTTTGAATTAAAACAATTGCCAGGCACTTTGAAATATGCTTATCTTGATGAGAAAAAGATATATCCTGTTATTATTAGTGCTAACCTTTCAGAACATGAAGAAGAAAGATTATTGAAGGTTTTGAAGAAGCATCGAGCTGCTATTGGATATACTCTTGATGATCATAAGGGCATTAGTCCCACTCTCTGTCAGCACAAAATTAATATGGAACCTGATGCTAAACCCGTTGTTGACCACCAACGATGATTGAATCCTAAAATGAAAGAAGTGGGAAGAACTGGAATATTGAAGCTTCTGGAAGTAGGTATAATCTATCCTATAGCTGATAGTAGATGGGCAAGTCCTGTTCATTTTGTCCCTAAGAAGGGAGGTATTACTATTGTTCCTAATGATAAGAATGAACTTATTCCACAAAGAATTGTCACTGGCTATAGAATGGTAATTGATTTTAGAAAATTAAATAAAGCTACTAGCTAGAAAAGATCATTAACCATTGGCTTTTATTGATCAAATGCTAGGAAGACTATCTAAGCACACACACTTTTGTTTCCTCGATGGATATTCTGGTTTTTCTCAAATACCTATTTCACAACCTGATCAAGAGAAAACCACCTTTACTTGTCCTTTTGGAATCTATGCTTATAGACATATGCCTTTTGGTTTGTGTAATGCACCTGCTACCTTTCAAAGATGTATGACTACTATATTCTATGACTTCTGTGAAAAGATTGTTGAGGTTTTAATGGCTGATTTTTCCGTTTACGGAACTTCTTTTGATGATAGCTTAAGCAACCTTGATCGAGTTTTGTAGAGATGCGAGCAAACTAATCTTGTCTTGAATTGGGAGAAGTGCCACTTTATGGTTAATGAAGGTATTGTCTTGGGGCATAAAATTTTTGAATGAGGTATTGAGATGGATAAAGCTAATGTTGATGCAATTGAGAAAATTCCATGTCCTAAAGATATCAAAGGTATTCATAGTTTTCTTGGTCATGCTGGTTTCTATAGGAGATTTATTAAAGACTTCTCTAAAATTTCTAGGCCTCTTACAAATCTTTTACGAAAGGATGTTCCATTTGTTTTCGATGATGATTGTGTAGAAGCATTTGAAACACTTAAGAAAGCCTTAATTTCTGCACCTATTGTTCAACCACCTGATTGGAACTTACCTTTTGAAATTATATGTGATGCTAGTGATTATGCTGTTGGTGCTGTTCTAGGACAAAGACTTGATAATAAATTAAATGTTGTTCATTATGCAAGTAAAACTCTAGATAGTTCCCAACGCAATTATGCTACTACTTAGAAAGATTTTTTAGCAGTGGTGTTTTCTTGTGATAAATTTGGATCCTACATTGTTGATTCTAAGGTAATTGTTCACATCGATCATGGTGCTATAAAATATCTGATGGAAAAGAAAGATGCTAAACTTAGACTCATTAGGTGGGTTCTTTTGCTACAAGAATTTGACTTACATATAACTGATAGAAAAGGAGCTGAGAACCCCATGGCTGATAATTTATCTAGGTTAGAAAATATTCTTGATGACTCACAACCTATTAATGATAGTTTTCCTGACGAACAATTAGCTGCAATAAATGTTTCTCAAAACACTCCTGATACGTCTCCGTCGTACCCCTTTTCCTAACACTTTTCCTCTTCTTTTGGACTCTAATTTGCATGATTTGAATGAAACTAACCCGGACTGGCGTTGTTTTCAGCAGAACTACCATGGTGTTGTTTTTTGTGAAGAAATAGAAGTTCTCGGATTGGAACGAAACATTGCGAGGAATTTTTATATGAATAAAGATAATTTCTGGAGCCAATTACCACCGGAGTGGGGCACCTGGGTGGGCACAACCCACCAGGGCACACCACCCCTCCAAGCGCGCCCAGGTGGTTTGTCCCCACCTGGTGGCTCCGCAGACCCTGAAACTGATACTATAAAATCATATTTTTCGAGAAAAAAATCAAGGAGAAAGAATTATCTCGTTTCACAACATGGAGCCACCGTCACCTCTCGTTCTTCATCGAGATGCCAGATCTGGAGTCCGTTTGGGGCTCCAGAGAGGGGGGATCTTCCGTATTCGTCATCACCAACCCTCCTTCATCGCCAATTCCATGATGCTCTCCACCGAGAGTGAGTAATTCCTTTGTAGGCTCGGTGGTAGATGAGGAGTTGGATGAGATTCATCATGTAATGGAGTTAGTTTTGTTAGGGCTTGATCCCTACTATCCACTATGTTCTGAGACTGATGTTGCTATGACTTTGCCAAGCTTAATGCTTGTCACTTTGTGCCCGGGTGCCATGATTTCAGATCTGAACCGTTTATGTTATCACCATTATATATATGTTCTAGATCCGATCTTGCAAGTTATAGTCACCTACTACATGTTATGATCCGGCAACCCCGGAGTGACAATAGTAGGGACACTTCCCGGTGATGATCGTAGTTTGAGGAGTTCATGTATTCACCGTGTGTTAATGCTTTGTTCTGGTTCTCTATTAAAAGAAGGCCTTAATATCCCTTAGTTTCCAATAGGACCTCGCTGCCACGGGAGGGTAAGACAAAAGACGTCATGCAAGTTCTTTCCATAAGCACGTATGACTATTTGCAGAATACATGCCTACATTATATTTATGAACTGGAGCTAGTGCCGTATCAACCTAGGTTATGACTGTTATATGATGAATATCATCCAACAAATCATCGATCCAATGCCTACGATTTTCCTACATATTGATCTTGCTAAGTTACTACTTCTGTTGTCACTATCATTACTACTACAAAACTATTACTGTCACTGTTACCGTTACTGTTGCTGCTAACACTACTATCAAATCTATCATATTACTATGCTACCGATCACTTTGCTATAGATAATTAATCTCCAGGTGTGGTTGAATTGACAACTCAACTGCTAATACTTGCAAATATTCTTTGGCTCCCCTTGTGTCGAATCTATAAATTTGGGTTACTCTACCATCGAAAACAGTTGCGATCCCCTATACTTGTGGGTTATCAAGACCTTTTTCTAGCGCCGTTGCCGGGGAGCATAGCTATATTTGTTGAGCCACTTGGGATTATTATCAATTTATCACTATGAAGAATCTGAAGAATGCTAAGACGAAGATTTTTCCCTCTAAGACGAGGGGAGGTAAGGAACTGCCATCTAGCTCCGCTTTAGATTCACCTTCTATTATAAGTGAACTTGCAACACCACCACATGCTATTAATCCTAATATGTCGCAAGTTATTGATGATGCTACTTCTGCTACGAATGATATTTATGATGATGCTAGTACCTTGCTTGATGATAATGTGCCACTAGGTGAATTTCTTGATGAAAAAATTGCTAGAAGTAGAGCTGTTGAGAATGCTGAAACTGATGAAATTGTTGAAACTGATGAAGAGCTTGAAACTGAAAATCTTGAAACAACTATTAGAACTAGCCCTCCTATATATGAATTGCCTAAGGTACTGGAAGGTTATGTTATGAATGAGCAGACAACTAGATTATTCTTGCTTGTAAGGATAGAGATGATCTAGAAAAAATATTATGCAAGCATAAAGAAAGGACTTTGAATGCTAAAATGAAATGTGATCCTCAGTTTGCTACTTCACCTATATTTGTTGATGATAAGGATTTTGAATTCTCTGTCAACCCAGAGTTGGTTACTTTGGTTGAATCTGATCCTTTCCATGGTTATGAAACTGAAACTATTATGGCACATCTTACTAAGTTGAATGATATAGCCACCCTTTTTGCTCAGGATGAGAAAGTTTGCTATTATTATATTCTCAAATTATTTCCGTTCTCATTTAAGGGTGATGGTAAAGGTTGGTACAATACTCTTGCTCCTGGTTGTGTGTGTAGTCCCCAGGATATGATTTATTACTTCTCTGAAAAATATTTTCCTGCTCATAAGAAACAAGTTGCCTTACAGGAAATATTTAACTTTGTGCAAATTGAAGAAGAGAGTCTCCCACAAGCTTGGGGGAGGCTTCTCCAATTGATTAATGCTTTTTCCTGATCATCTTCTTAAGAAAAATGAAATACTTGATATCTTCTATAATGGCCTAACCGATGCTTCTAGGGATTCCCTAGATAGTTGTGCTGGTTGTGTTTTCAGGGAATGAACTATTGGGCAAGTTGAAGAATTATTGAATAACATATTGAAAAATTATGATGATTGGACTCTTCCTGAACCACCGCTTAAACCCACTCCAAAGAAGAGGGGTATTTTATATCTCAGTCCTGAAGATATGCAAGAGGCAAAGAAATCTATGAAGTAAAAAGGTATTAAAGCTGAGGATGTCAAAAATTTACCTCCTATTGAAGAAATACATGGGCTTGATACACCACCATCACCTAAGGTGGTAGAGGTAAATTCTCTAATGAAACTCAATGATAATGATAATCCTCACAACATGCACCCTAGCCAATGCCTTTATAAGTTTGGAAACTACATTAGAAAAGTAGATCACTTCAATGCAAATGTTATGAAACAATTGAAATACAATTCTGATATGATTGCTTGCTTGAGTGACTTGTTATTTAGAATCTCAAATGATGTTAGAGGTGTAGGGAAGCATGCTTCTATGGTTCAAATTCAGCTAGAACAAGTTGCTAAATCTCAAAGAGAGTTGTTAGATGAAATGAACAACAATATAAATGACTTTGGTGTTAGAGTAGCCACTAGAGGAGGTAAGGTGACTCAGGAACCACTTTATCCCGAGGTACACCCAAAGAGAATTGAACAAGATTCTCAAATAATTAACACTGATGCACCTAGTCCTTCTAAAAGGAAAAAGAAGAAGAAAAATGATAGGACTATGCATGCTTCTAGTGAACCTGAAGTAGAAAAACCTCCTGATAATAATTATGAAATCTCTATCTCTGATGCTGAAACTCAATCTGGTAATGAACACTCACCTTCTGATAATGAGAAATATAATGATGAGGTTCATGAAAATACTCAAACAAATGATAAAGAACCAGACAATGATGTTGAGATAGAACCAGTAGTTGATCTTGATAATCCACAACCCAAGAATAAAATATATGATAAAAGAGACTTTTTTGCTAGAAAACACGATAAGGAAAGAGAACCATGGGTTCAAAAACCTATGCCCTTTCCACCTAAGTCAACTAAAAAGAAAGATGATGAAGAATTTGAACGCTTTGCTGAAATGCTGAGGCCAGTCTTGTTGCGTACTCACTTGACTGATATCTTAAAAATGCCTCCTTATGCAAAGTACATGAAAGACATCACATCACCAATAAGAGAAAAATACCGGAAGCTGAAATCTCCACCATGCTTGCTAATTATACTTTTAAAGATGGAGTACCTAAAAAACTTGGTGATCCGGCAATACCAACTATACCTTGCTCCATCAAAAGAAATTATGTGAAAACTTCTTTATGTGATTTTGGAGCTGGTGTTAGTGTTATGCCTTTCTCTTTATATAAAATACTTGATTTGAATAAACTCACACCTACCGAAATATCTTTGCAAATGGCTGACAAATCAACTGCCATACCTATCGGTATCTGTGAGGATGTGCCTGTTGTTGTTTTTTTTCAGGGAGAAGACAGTAGGAGAGGCTCCTACTGATTGCTTTGTATATATATATATCCCCTTTAAGAAAGGGGTTTTTAACAGTTACATATGATTTACAGGACTATCCCAAGTTAAGACACTAAGTAGGGAAACAGTCAGATAAGGGTATTACAAAATGAGATGACAGAGGCTCTATGGGCCTCTCTAACTCTATGCTGCAGGAGTGCAAAGTCCTCTTTGAATCTGTTAAGCCAGCTCTGAACACTGGGGTCCACCCCTCTGAAATTCTTGTTATTCCTTTCTTTCCACAGGCTCCAGGCTGCCGTGAGAAAAAATTCCATGAAGAAATAATCATTCCAAGTTTCACGGCCACGCTGGATTGCCTCAAGCCGGGAGGTGGGGGCGGGCCATGTCATGTTTAGCTTTGTCCAGCACGTCTGGATGAAGGTGCAATGGAAGATCATATGCTCAACAGTTTCCTCAATGGGTTGCCCGCAGAGGAGACAATCAAAATCATCCCCAATGTTGTAGTGGCGTCGTTTGAGCATGTTACGTGTGTTGAGTCCGTCCTGAAGAAGCAGCCACCCAAAGACCTTGATTTTCATCGTGCATTTGGACCGCCAGAACCATTTAAAAGTCGGACGCGCTTGCATATCTTTGAAACGCCTGTAATATTCAGAAGCTTTGAAATCTGCCTTTCCCCAAACATAACACCAAATATCATTATTTGTGGAGGATGGGCCGAGGTGTCTAGATAGATCTTGTTGGTCACGCACCTCCTCCGGGTCTTGGGGGAGAGGGGAAGGTGGAAGGTCTCATGCAGTGACGTGCTCTCCAATAAATTTTTAACCAAGACGTCCTCTTGCTTGGCAAAGGAGAAGGCACGTGGGTGGCTGTCCTCAAGAGTGTTGTTGAGCCATATGTCTTTCTAGAAAAGGGCAGTCGTGCCATCAACCACCTGAACACACGAGATCCACGGTAAATAGGAACGAGCTTGAGTATATCCCGCCACCAGAAAGAGCCCACCGGGTGTGTAGCGTGTGGAATTTTGTCATGATAGTAGGTGTTCTAGATGAGCTGCACCCATGGAATGTCCTTCTTATTGTAGAATTTATGCAAGAATTTGAGGAGCAAGGCATTATTCTGTACTTTAAGATTTAAGACGCCAAGAACGCCATGTTTTTTGGGTCTACAAACCATTTCCCAAGAGGCCAGAGAATTGCATTTTTTCCCAGATCAGTTTTCTTGGTCCAGAGGCACCTTAGCCCGATCTTATCAAGCATCACCACAATCTTAGGAGGGATGCGGAGGGTGCACATGGCAAAGATCAAGAGGGACGTGACTGTTGCATTGACCCACGTCAGCTTGCCACCATAGGACATCATGGCTATGGACGAAGTGAGTGATACATCTCCAACATATCTATAATTTTTGATTGCTCCATGCTATATTATCTACTATTTTGGACATTATTGGGCTTTATTATCCACTTTTATATTATTTTTGGGACTAACCTATTAACCGGAGGCCCAGCCCAGAATTGCTGTTTTTTGCCTGTTTTAGGGTTTCGAAGAAAAGGAATATCAAACGGAGTCCAAATGGAATGAAACCTTCGGGAACATGATTTTCTCACCGAATACAACTCAGGAGACTTGGACCCTACGTCAAGCCATGTAACAGGAGCCCACAAGGTAGGGGGGCGCGCCTACCCCCCCAGGCGCGCCCTCCACCCTCGTGGAGCCCCTGTTGCTCCACTGACGTACTTCTTCCTCCCATATATATCCACGTATCCCCAAACGATCAGAAGGGGAGCCAAAAACCTAATTCCACCACCGCAACTTTCTGTATCCACGAGATCCCATCTTGGGGCCTGTTCCGGAGCTCCACCGGAGGGGGCATCGATCACGGAGGGCTTCTACATCATCATCCAAGCCTCTCCGATGAAGTGTGAGTAGTTTACTTCGGACCTACGGGTCCATAGTTAGTAGGTAGATGGCTTATTCTCTCTTTTTGGATCTCAATACAATGTTCTCCCCCTCTCTCATGGAGATCTATTTGATGTAATCTTCTTTTTGCGATGTGTTTGTTGAGACCGATGAATTGTGGGTTTATGATCCAGTCTATCTATGAATAATAATTGAATCTTCTCTGAATTCTTTTATGTATGATGGGTTATCTTTGCAAGTCTCTTTGAATTATAGGTTTGGTTTGGCCTACTAGATTGGTTTTTCTTTCCATGGGAGAAGTGCTTAGCTTTGGGTTCGATCTTGCGGTGTCCTTTCCCAGTGACAGAAGGGGCAGCAAGACACATATTGTATTGTTGCCATCGAGGATAACAAGATGGGGTTTTTATCATATTGCATGAAACTATCCCTCTACATCATGTCATCTTGCTTAAGGCGTTACTCTGTTTTTAACTTAATACTCTAGATGCATGCTGGATAGCGGTCGATGAGTAGAGTAATAGTAGTAGATGCATGAAAGTGCAACTATCCCTAGGTGGTTTTGGTAATTCATAACAACATATAGCTCATTGAGCTAATGCTATTCCAAGATGACTATTTCAGGAAAGCTCAATGATTAGCATGGCATGGATGTGAAAGTGGAACCCTCAAAATGCTAAGGATAAAGGATTGGCTCAAGCTCAAAAGCTCAAGACTCTTCACTTTATATTTTAGTGATCCAAGATCACATTGAGTCTTTAGGAAAAGCCAATACTATCAAGGAGGGATGAGGTGTTGCTTAATGAGCCTCTTGCTTCATGTGCTTAGTGATATGCTCCAAAACCCTCAACCACTTTCCCATATCCACATATGACCTAAACCCTAAGCCAAACTCGGTCCTACCGATTCTTTCTATCCGGCGCCACCGAGTTTCACTTGTCATAAGCCACTGCCAAACCCTAGCAATTCGGTTCTACCGATAGGGATCTCGGTCTCATCGAGATGGGATTGCAAACTCTCTGTTTCCCTTTCGTAACTTTTCGGTCTCACCGAAAGAGCGAATCGGTCCCACCGAGATTGCAATGTAAATTCAGTGTTTCCTTTTTGTAACTTTTCGGTCTCACCGAAAGAGCAAATCGGTCCCACCGAGTTTGCCTGACCAACTCTCTGGTTAGCTAATTACCAAAATCGGTCTCACCGAGTTTGTGTAATCGGTCTCACCGAGATTACGTTATGCCCAAACCCTAACAATATCGGTCCTACCGAGTTGCATGTCAGTCCCACCGAAAATCTCTAACAGTCACTAGGTTTACCTTTTCGGTTCGACCGAGTTTGTTGATTCGGTCCCACCGAGGTTGGAAAACTGTGTGTAACGGTTGGATTTTGTGTGGAGGCTATATATACCCCTCCACCTCCTCTTCATTCGTGGAGAGAGCCATCAGAACACATACACAATTCCAACTCATATGTTCTGAGAGAGAACCACCTACTCATGTGTTGAGACCAAGATATTCCATTCCTACCATATGAATCTTGATCTCTAGCCTTCCCCAAGTTGCTTTCCACTCAAATCTTCTTTCACCAGATCCAAATCCTATGAGAGAGAGTTGAGTGTTGGGGAGACTATCATTTGAAGCACAAGAGCAGGGAGTTCATTACCTACACACCATTTGTTACTTCTTGGAGAGTGGTGTCTCCTAGATTGGCTAGGTGTTACTTGGGAGCCTCCGACAAGATTGTGGAGTTGAACCAAGGAGTTTGTAAGGGCAAGGAGATCGCCTACTTCGTGAAGATCTACCGCTAGTGAGGCAAGTCCTTCGTGGGCGATGGCCATGGTGGGATAGACAAGGTTGCTTCTTCATGGACCCTTCGTGGGTGGTTGCTTCTTCGTGGACCCTTCATGGGTGGAGCCCTCCGTGGACTCGCGCAACCATTGCCCTTCGTGGGTGGAGCCCTCCGTGGACTCGCGCAACCATTACCCTTCGTGGGTTGAAGTCTCCATCAACGTGGATGTAGGATAGCACCACCTATCCGAACCACGGGAAAAACATCCGTGTCTCCAATTGCGTTTGAATTCTCCAAACCCTTCCCTTTACATTCTTGCAAGTTGCATGCTTTACTTTCCGCTGCCAATATACTCTTTGCATGCTTGCTTGAATTGTGTGATGATTGCTTGACTTGTCCTACAATAGCTAAAATCTGCCAAGAACTAAAATTGGGAAAAGGTTAAGTTTTTATTTGGTCAAGTAGTCTAATCACCCCCCCTCTAGACATACTTTCGATCCTACAAGTGGTATCAGAGCTTTGGTCTCCATTTGCTTTGATCTCCATAGCTTTTGGTGGTCATAGCCTTGGTTTCACAACCTAGGAGAGTATGGCGTCTAGCGAGGGAAATTATCACCGTAGAGGTCCTTACTTTGATGGTACTAATTTTGCTAGTTGGAAGCATAAAATGAAAATGCATATTCTTGGACATAACCCCGCCGTTTGGGATGTTGTGTGTGTTGGTTTGCAAGGTGACTTCTTTGATGGGAAAGAACCAAACCGTGAAGCTACCGCGGATGAGTTGAAGATGTTGCAATACAATGCTCAAGCTTGTGATATTCTCTTCAATGGATTGTGCCCCGAAGAATTCAACAAAATCAGCCATCTTAAAAATGCAAAGGAAATTTGGGACACTTTGATTGATATGCACGAAGGTACCGACTCCGTCAAGGAATCCAAGTTGGATGTGCTTCAAAGTCAACTTGACAAGTTCAAAATGAAGGATGGTGAAGGTGTCGCTGAAATGTACTCTAGGCTTGACAAGTTCAAAATGAAGGATGGCGAAGGATGGAAAATATGATACCGTGTGCACATTGATCCAAATGATGCCCAATTACAAAGATCTCAAGCCAACAGAGGTGATTGGAAGAATTGTTGCTCATGAGATGTCACTTAAGGATAAAGAGGAACTTCACAACAAATCAAGTGGTGCCTACAAAGCCTCATGTGAAGCCCCTACATCACCAAGTGAGAAACAAAACTTCAATGAAGAATTGAGCTTAATGGTGAAGAACTTCAACAAGTTCTACAAGAGTAGAAGAAAAGATAGAAGCTTCAAGTCAAGGTCCTACAATGACAAAAGATCTTCTAATCGAGAGCGAAACTGCTACAGTTGTGGAAGACCCGGACACTATTCCAATGAGTGTATGGCTCCCTACAAGAGAAGAGAAGATTCTCCAAAAAGAAGAAGCAAAGAATCACCACCAAGAGAGAGAAGGAGTAGAGATGATCGTTATGAACGAAGATACTCACGGAGAAGCAAGGATTCGGAAAGGAAGGAAAAATCATCAAGGAGCTACACAAAACGAAGACATCAAGCTCATGTTGGTGAATGGGTATCCAGCTCCGACTCTGACAGCCACTCCGAGAGAAGTTATCACTCCGACTCTGAAGACACTCAAGATGAAGGTGTTGCCGGTCTAGCACTTGTGTCAACCAACTCCTACGACATATTTGACTCACCAAATGAAGGAATTGGAAGATGCTTCATGGCCAAAGGTCCTAAGGTAACACACCCCGAGTATGTTGATTTCAATAGTGATGAAGATGACTTGTTAGGTGATGACTTGCTTGTTGACAACTCTAGTGATGAATACTATGATGATACGCCAATTAATCATGCTAATCAAGATAAAACGAATGACAATGATAAGGAGAAGATTGAGGCTCTAACTAAAGAACTAAACACTCTTAAGTTAGCTCATGAAACTATCTTCGAAGATCATCGAGAACTTTTAAGAGCTCATGAGAAATTACGCTTTGAAAAGCTCAATCTTGAGCAAGAGCATGAGTTCTTAAAAGCAATCAATGATGATCTCCTCAAGAAAAGTTCTTGTTACATTCCCAAGCGTTTACTCTTATCCACTTACATGCCTCAAGTCAAGTCTAGTAACAAGAATAAGAAATATTCTTCCTCTAGCAGTAACAATGATCATGCTAAATCCAATATTGTTGCTTCTAGTAGTTCTCTTGATTCCACTAATGATTCTCTTAGCCAAGTTACACTTGAGCAAGAAAATAGCTTATTGAAGGGAATTATAGAGAAAGGAGTGTACAAAATCCTTGCCGGGAGTAAGCAATTCGAGGAAATTGTGCGCAAGCAAGGAATGCACCGGAAGAATCAAGGTGTTGGTTTTGAATGAAAGTTCAATGCCAATGGAGTTGAGTGGGAAGAAGATCAATACCCCAAGACAAAGTTTGTTCCTCAACAAGAGAAGTATGATACTTCTTTCAAGGGGACACAAGCTCAAGATGATCTTCCACCACAAGACTACAAGCAAAAAGGCAAGGACAAGCTTCAAGAGGAAATTGATGCATTTGAAGAAGCTCCTAAGACCTTAGTCAAGTGGATTCCCAAGACTACTTCAAGTTCCACTTCATCAAGTACGACTACAACTCCAAGGATTCCCATCAAGATGGTGTGGATCCAAAAGAAGAAGAACTAGAGAGTTCTTGAGGGTGAGTCCACCAACATACTTCACTCTTATCATTTTGGCAAGAACAAGTGCAATCAGCTTCCACATCTTGCACTAGTTCAAGGAGTCACAAACCCTCTTGTTGGTAAGACAAGGGACAAGGTAACCTAAAAGTTTTCATGGACATCATCTTGTGTGTGCATCACTCCATGTCTATGGATATCCTTGTTTGTTCCTTGTGGGACTAACCCATGTAGGTATTGAAAGTGCAATTCACTCAAATGGATAGCTCTAAGTGATCTACATCAACATTGAGCATCCACATCTTCAACATCTACATGAAGTCATCATCGACAAAACCCGAGGTTAGTTCATCCCTCTAAGGGGGGATATCACATCTAGGGGGAGCTTTACTCTAAGACTTGAGCTAAAGCAACTCTAAAGATGTGAACACAACAATGCTTTATGTAAAAGTGGTAACCCCACTTGAGCTTAAACGATGAGTATGACCTATGATCAAGTGTTCTCACTTGACTCCTAAGTCAATATACTCATATATAGATGACCTTGTCATCGCAAATTGCTTGATAGATGCTAGAATTGGTTGTGCATGCCTTGTCACATATTTCATTTGCCATCTTATTGTGTGAGCATGCTGGTTGCATATTTTACTCATTCGAGGACATACACTTGTTGTTTTGATTGTTTGGTTTTATTTACTTTTGCCAAGTGGATGGACAAGAATGCCTAAGAACCTCCTCTAGCTATCTATGCTTTTCTCGTCTCAAACTCTATTCATGCTACATCACAAAATTTGATCAAGTCAGATTCGAACCACTCTGTGTGAGGAGCGCTCGGAGTCCCCGATTCGTCATAGACTTAAACTTCCAAAACCTCTTTATGATTCTCGGTTTGACCGATACCCTACTTTCGGTCCTACCGAGATCATTAAGTTGATCTAGGTTTTTGATCTCGGTGCAACCGATTTGAACCATTCGGTCACACCGAGTTGCAACAACTGTATACAGTTTTACATCTCGGTGCCACTGAGGTGTTCCACTCGGTCACACCGACAGGGTCGGGCTATATATAGTCACGGGCAAAAATTTGGAAATTTCTCCGAACCCCTTCGCCCGCGCGATAGCCTGCTCTGCCAACTTGGTCTCCGGATCATCTCCTCGCCGCCAGCCGCCTCCAGTCACTGGTCTCCATCGCCGTCAACGGAATTCAACCCTGCCGTTGCCGCCATAGCGAGTCTCCGCCGAACTAGGGTATGGACTCGATCACAGTGCTATTCCCCGTCCGATTCCTAGTACATTGTGTTCTTAATGATTCTTGCCACGATTGAAACACTCCTATCCAGTCAATGCGTTCATAGATTAGGTTTAATTCGGAAACTTTAGGGTTAGGTTTCCGCCGAAACCATCTCGGACCCACCGAGTTGAAAAACTCGTCCCACCGATTTGGCTTATGCCATTGCACAAGTGAGACTCGGTCTGACCGAGAATTACTTATCGGTGTGACCGATTTTGGAACTCTGTGAAACCTTAGCAGTCTTGGTGCCACCGAACTGTGACTCGGTCTGACCGAGTTCACTAGTTTAGGTGCCAAAACTGCTTTTGTATCACCGAGTTTAGAAATCGGTAGATCCGAGATGCTTTCAGTGGGAAACTAAAACTAAGATTTTGAATCATTCTTTTGCAAAAATCTCTGCATTTTGTGATGCTCATCCACTCTACCTCATCTATAAACTATTCACAGGGTCAGCAGTCAGCTTGTTCATCATGTCAGACCAAAGTGATAGCCAGAACATGTCAGAACAGCCAGTGCAGATGAGTGAGGGCACTAGTCCCTCAAGTTCTTCAGATGAAGGTAGCAGGAGCACCCCTAGCAATCTGCCAAAAGCTGCCAGAAGACAAAGGAAGAAGAGAACCTCAGAATCAGAGGATGAGGACTATGTGGCAGAAGAGGAAGCAACTTCAAAGAGAGTAGTGCTCGAGAAGGAACATGGCTCAGCTCAAGGCACAAAGCCAGGATTGAAAATCAAAAGGCCAGCAGGTAGGCAGCCTATGCCAAAGGCCAGAGCCTCAACTCAGATTCCTGAAAAGCCTGCAACCATAGAGCCAGTTGCTGCTGAAGGAAAGAAAAGGAAGGAAAGGGTCAAGAAGACCGTTGCCAGAGTGCTTGGAAAGGCTTCCATCATGGAAGAAGAGGAAGAAGAAGAGGTTGCTGCACCAACACCTAAGGCACCCAAGCTAATGGGTGATGCTATCAAATCAGGGGCTACTGCATCTAAGCCCAAGGAAGCACCCAAGGCTGCATCAAAGGTCAAGACAGCTCCAAAGAGAAATACAAGAAGCATCCTGGCTACTGAGAAGAACAAGGCCCCAGTGCCTGAAGCTGCAGAAGAAGAAGAGAATGTTCTTACAAAGCTCAAGCCCAAGATCCCAGACCACAATGATGCTCATCCTGTGGCTGAGGACATGAAGCTCAGAAGAGACTCAGGGCTGAGGAAGTGGAGAGAAGCAGATCCGTATGCTTCAAGGAGAAGAACTGCTGTTGATTACAGGTTTCACACTAAGGAACAGCAGGACTTCTATGAGACAGTTTTGTTGGACAAGAAGCCCATAGTTTGTGACATGAGATGGGTTGATTGGGAGTACATCAAGGACAATGAAGAGCACTATCTTGGAGTGCAAGACAGCTTCAATGCTTGTGGAGTAGCAGACTTTGTTGGGCAGAAGCTCACAAAGTGGAACGAGGAACTTACTATGCAATTCTACTCCACGGCACACTTCTATCCAGATGGTAGGATAACATGGATGTCTGAAGGTACGAGGTACCAATCTACTGTTGCTGAGTGGGCACAGCTCATCAATGCCCCAGAGGAGCATGAGGATGACTTGGATATCTATGCCAAGAAGAAGATGGACCACAACTCTATGTCCCATATGTACAAGGAGATTCCAGTAGATGATCTTGACACTCACCAGCTTGGGTCCGTAAAACACTTGTTGTTAGGACTGCCTACGATCAACTGGATCCTTAGGCACACACTCTTGCACAAGTCTGGAGATCACAGAATGATCAGAGGTCACGCCATTAACTTGCTACGTATATTTGATGTGCCTCAAAAATTCAAGGTCATGAGCCTCATAGTAGAAACTATCAAGAGGACTGCAGCAGATCAGAAGAGGAGTTGTGGTTATGCCCCTCAGATTCAGGAGTTAATCAACTCAAAAATGGGCACATGCACATACTTGTTGGACAAGGAACACTTGCCTATTCATCCAGATTTCGAGGACAATCAAGTGGTGATGAATGAGAATGAACCATCATCAGCTCAAGCTCAAGCAAAGAAGGAGAAGGCAAGGAAGGAGAAAGCTGCCAAGATGCCAACTCAAGAGGAGGCATCTGAGTATTTCTTGAAAACCAAACAAGAGCAGCTTGGTTACTTGATTGCATCCACCCTACGGATTGAGCAAGGACTAGCCACCCTAACTCAGAACCAGGCAAGCTTAGAGAGGATCATGGAACAAAAGTTCTATGACTTGGATGTCAAAGTAACAGAGATTCAGTCTGTAGTGGAACAACTTCAGGATGACATGCAGGAGAGGAGAGGCAAGACTACAACTGATGCATTTGCCAGAGTGCCAAGAGCTCAGAGATCACATGCAGTGCCAGTTGCTGACACCAGAGCCACCACGTCGCACCAGCTACAGCTTCAGTTCCACCAGCTCCAGCGTCCACTTCAGCCTCGATTCCGACCACGTCTACAGAAGGCTTCCTCCTTGGAGTGCTCCGGACTCCACCACCACCAGAAGATCAAGCCTGAGCGTCGATCTAGCACTATGCATTTTCTAGGAACTTTTTGGTAACTTGTTGCCAAAGGGAGAGAAAAATGTATAGATCATAGGCTTCGAGAGGGAGTGTTGCTTTTATTCTCTCTTGTTTTATTTGGTGGTTTTTCGAACTTTCTTTGCTTTTGTGTGAGATACTATGTCATTGCCCGTGAGACATTTATGATCATGTGTTTGATCATAAGCTACACTTAATGTTTGCTTAATATTATCATCTTATCTATCTTATGTGATCATTCACTATTCTTGGTGATGAGTGCATGTATTTCATTCTTATCATTTTAAGTGCTCCACCAAGATGTATAGGACATGGAAGAGTAACCCATGACTCTAACTCTTTGTGCATTTGCAGTCCAAAGCAAATTTTAAATATGCATAAATTTAGGGGGAGCTCTTACTTATCACATACTTCTCAAAGCGACGATATATTTCATGCTTATTATCATTTGTCGAAGCTTTGATCTATATGTTGTCATCAATTACCAAAAAGGGGGAGATTGAAAGTGCAACTATCCCTAGGTGGTTTTGGTAATTCATAACAACATATAGCTCATTGAGCTAATGCTATTCCAAGATGACTATTTCAGGAAAGCTCAATGATTGGCATGGCATGGATGTGAAAGTGGAACCCTCAAAATGCTAAGGACAAAGGATTGGCTCAAGCTCAAAAGCTCAAGACTCTTCACTTTATATTTTAGTGATCCAAGATCACATTGAGTCTTTAGGAAAAGCCAATACTATCAAGGAGGGATGAGGTTTTGCTTAATGAGCCTCTTGCTTCATGTGCTTAGTGATATGCTCCAAAACCCTCAACTACTTTCCCATATCCACATATGACCTAAACCCTAAGCCAAACTCGGTCCTACCGATTCTTTCTATCCGGCGCCACCGAGTTTCACTTTTCATAAGCCACTGCCAAACCCTAGCAATTCGGTTCTACCGATAGGGATCTCGGTCTTACCGAGATGGGATTGCAAACTCTCTGTTTCCCTTTCGTAACTTTTCGGTCTCACTGAAAGAGCGAATCGGTCCCACCGAGATTGCAATGTAAATTCAGTGTTTCCTTTTTGTAACTTTTCGGTCTCACCAAAAGAGCAAATCGGTCCCACCGAGTTTGCCTGACCAACTCTCTGGTTAGCTAATTACCAAAATCGGTCTCACCGAGTTTGTGTAATCGGTCTCACCGAGATTACGTTATGCCCAAACCCTAACAATATCGGTCCTACCGAGTTGCATGTCAGTCCCACCGAAAATCTCTAACGGTCACTAGGTTTACCTTTTCGTTCCGACCGAGTTTGTTAATTCGGTCCCACCGAGATTGGAAAACTGTGTGTAACGGTTGGATTTTGTGTGGAGGCTATATATACCCCTCCACCTCCTCTTCATTCGTGGAGAGAGCCATCAGAACACATACACAATTCCAACTCATATGTTCTGAGAGAGAACCACCTACTCATGTGTTGAGACCAAGATATTCCATTCCTACCATATGAATCTTGATCTCTAGCCTTCCCCAAGTTGCTTTCCACTCAAATCTTCTTTCCACCAGATCCAAATCCTATGAGAGAGAGTTGAGTGTTGGGGAGACTATCATTTGAAGCACAAGAGCAAGGAGTTCATTACCTACACACCATTTGTTACTTCTTGGAGAGTGGTGTCTCATAGATTGGCTAGGTGTTACTTGGGAGCCTCCGACAAGATTGTGGAGTTGAACCAAGGAGTTTGTAAGGGCAAGGAGATCTCCTACTTCGTGAAGATCTACCGCTAGTGAGGCAAGTCCTTCGTGGGCGATGGCCATGGTGGGATAGACAAGGTTGCTTCTTCGTGGACCCTCCGTGGGTGGTTGCTTCTTCGTGGACCCTTCGTGGGTGGAGCCCTCCGTGGACTCGCGCAACCATTGCCCTTCGTGGGTGGAGCCCTCCGTGGACTCGCGCAACCGTTACCCTTCGTGGGTTGAAGTCTCCATCAACGTGGATGTAGGATAGCACCACCTATCTGAACCACGGGAAAAACATCCGTGTCTCCAGTTACGTTTGAATTCTCCAAACCCTTCCCTTTACATTCTTGCAAGTTGCATGCTTTACTTTCCGCTGCCAATATACTCTTTGCATGCTTGCTTGAATTGTGTGATGATTGCTTGACTTGTCCTACAATAGCTAAAATCTGCCAAGAACTAAAATTGGGAAAAGCTTAAGTTTTTATTTGGTCAAGTAGTCTAATCACCCCCCCTCTAGACATACTTTCGATCCTACAATGCAGTCAGGAGTCGGTCTACTTGTCTCGGACGTGATGCCTATATACATGATCATACCTACATATTCTCATAACTAGGCTCAATTCTGTCAATTGCTCAACAGTAATTTGTTCACCCACCGTAGAATACTTATGCTCTTGAGAGAAGCCACTAGTGAAACCTATGGCCCTCGGGTCTCTTTCTCATCATATCAATCTCCATCACTTTTTATTGCTTTGCTTTTTTACTTTGCCTTTTACTTTTCACTTTGCATCTCTATACCCAAAATACCAAAAAATATTATTTATCATCTCTATCAGATCTCACTTTCGTAAGTGACCGTGAAGGGATTGACAACCCCTAAGCGAGTTGGTTGTGTTGAGCTATTGTTTTTGTGTAGGGACGAGGGACTCGCGCGTAGCCTCCTACTGGATTGATACCTTGGTTTTCAAAAACTGAGGGAAATACTTATGCTACTTTGCTGCATCATCCTCTCCTCTTCGGGGAAATCCAACGCAGTGCTCAAGAGGTAGCAAGAAGAATTTCTGGTGCCGTTGCCAGGGAGTCTGCGCAAAAGTCAACATACCAAGTACCCATCACAATCCCTATCTCCCGCATTACATTATTTGCCATTTGCCTCTCGTTTTCCTCTCCCCCAATTCACCCTTGCCGTTTTATTCGCCCTCTCTCTCTCTATCCTCCCTCTCTTTCTCTATTTGCCTCTTTTTGCCTATTTGCCTTTTTGTTTGCTCGCTTGTCGTCATGGCTAGTCTCATATCTTCTCCGTTGTCTCCCGAGAATGAAGTTCTAAATTTTAAACAAAGGGAGGGAGAAAATATAAAAGATTCTTGGTATAGAATTTGTAATGCTCAAAATAGATCTACCAAGAAGCAATCTACTTCAGTTCTTCTCCTCAATTTTTATGTAGGTGCTAGTCCTTGGTATAGATATATCCTTGATACCATTACTGGAGGGAATTTCTTGGGTAGCCATACTTTTGATTCTTATAATGCTATGTTAGATTTATTTGGCTCACCACCTCTTTTGGTTAATGGGACTATGTTAACTTTGGAGCATCTTATGCAGAGACTTGAAATTATTGAAAATAAAGTTGCTACCACTGAATTAATTGAAAATCTAGATAAAAAGATCCACAATCAAATTACCCAATATGGATCTAAGGTAGGAATGACTTTGAAAAATGTTAAGGAAAAGGAACCCATAGTTAATAAGAAAATAAATATAGATTCCACTAGAATCGATAAACTTGAGGGTATCATTACGAACTTGGGAACCGCTTTTTCTTCCGTAAAGAATACTCCAAGTCCTCCTACTAAAATTGCCAAGCTTATGTATGTTCCTAAAAATAAGGGTGAATCATCTAGTAAGGAAACTGCGGATCTTAAATCTATAAGTATCCATCCCAATATTTTTGCTATTATGAAGGAACCAATTGCTACAAATGAATTTTTCAATCTTGTGCCTAAGAGTTTGATAATAACTAGAAAGAAAGAAATTCCTAAGGGAGATAGATGCCTCATTGAAGAATTGCCTACCAAAGATGGCAATACCTGGATCTATTCTTGCTTGTTATGCCTAGCTAGGGGCATTAAACGATAGCGCTTGTTGGGAGGCAACCCAATTTTATTTTTATTCCTTGCTTTTTGATCCTGTTTAGTAATAAATAAATTATTTATCCTCTATTTTTTTGTGTTTAATTAGTGTTTGTGCCAAGTAGAACCGTTGGGAAGACTTGGGGAAAGTCTTGTTGAACTTGCTGTAAAAAATAGAAACTTTAGCGCTCACGAGAACTGCTGTAATTTTTACTTGGAGAGAGATATTTAGCTAATTCTTTTTGAAGATTGTTTATATATAAATTCCTCACGTCCAGCAATTTATTTTAGAATTTTTGGGGTTCCATATCTTGCGCTAGCTACAGATTACTACAGACTGTTCTGTTTTTGACAGATTCTGTTTTTCGTGTGTTGTTTGCTTATTTTGATGAATCTATGGCTAGTAAAATAGTTTATAAACCATAGAGAAGTTGTAATACAGTAGGTTTAACACCAATATAAATAAATAATGAGTTCATTACAGTACCTTGAAGTGGTCTTTTGTTTTCTTTCGCTAACGGAGCTCACGAGTTTTCTACTTTAAGTTTTGTGTTGTGAAGTTTTCAAGTTTTGGGTAAAGATTTGATGGATTATGGAACAAGGAGTGGCAAGAGCCTAAGCTTGGGGATGCCCATGGCACCCCCAAGATAATCTAAGGACAACTAAAAGCCAAAGCTTGGGGATTCCCCAGAAGGCATCCCCTCTTTCGTCTACTTCTATCGGTAACTTTACTTGGAGCTATATTTTTATTCACCACATGATATGTGTTTTGCTTGGAGCGTCTTGTATTATTTGAGTCTTTGCTTATTAGTTTACCACAATCATCCTTGCTGTACACACCTTTTGAGAGAGCCATACATAATTTGGAATTTGATAGAATACTTTATGTGCTTCACTTATATCTTTTGAGCTCTATAGTTTTACTCTAGTGCTTCACTTATATCTTTTGAGTTTTATAGTTTTGCTCTAGTGCTTCACTTATATATTTTAGAGCATGGTGGTGGATTTGTTTTATAGAAACTATTGATCTCTCATGCTTCACTTAGATTATTTTGAGAGTCTTAATAGCATGGTAATTTGCTTAATAATAATATGCTTGGTATTCAAGATTTGTAAAACTTACTTTTGAGTGCGTTGAATACTAAGAAAAAAATTGATGCTTGATAATTGTTTTCACATATGAGGATGGTGATATTATAGTCATGCTAGTTGAGTAGTTGTGAATTTGAGAAATGCTTGTGTTAAAGTTTATGATTCCCGTAGCATGCACGTATGGTGAACCGTTATGTGATGAAGTCGGAGCATGATTTATTTATTGATTGTCTTCCTTATGGGTAGCGGTCGAGGACGAGCGATGGTCTTTTCCTACCAATCTATCCCCTAGGATCATGCACGTAATACTTTTCTTTGATAACTTCTAGATTTTTGCAATAAGTATATGAGTTCTTTATGACTAGTGTTGAGTCCATGGGTTATACGCACTTTCCTTCCTTCCACCATTGCTAGCCTCTCTAATACCATGCACTTTTCGCCGGTATCATACACCCACCAAATACCTTCCTCAAAACAGCCACCATACCTACCTATCATGGCATTTCCATAGCCATTCCGAGATATATTGCCAAACAACTTTCCACCGTTTCGTTCATTATGACACGCTCCATCATTTTCATATTGCTAGCATGATCATGTAGTTGACATCGTATTTGTGGCAAAGCCACCGTTCATAATTCTTTCATACATGTCACTCTTGATTCATTGCATATCCCGGTACACCGCCGGAGGCATTCATATAGAGTCATATCTTGTTCTAAGTATTGAGTTGTAAGAAAAATAAAAAGTGTGATGATCATCATTTTTAGAGCATTGTCCCAAGTGAGGAAAGGATGATGGATACTATGATTCCCCCACAAGTCGGGATGAGACTCCGGAAGAAAAAAAGAGGCCATAAAAAAGAGAAAAGTCCTAAATAAAAAAATGAGAGAAAAAGAGATAAGGGACAATGTTACTATCCTTTTACCACACTTGTGCCTCAAAGTAGCACCATGATCTTCATGACAGAGAGTCTCTCATTCTGTCACTTTCATATACTAGTGGAATTTTTCATTATAGAACTTGGCTTGTATATTCCAATGATGGGCTTCCTCAAAATGCCCTAGGTCTTCGTGAGCAAGCGAGTTGGATGCACACCCACTTAGTTTCTTTTGTTGAGCTTTCATATACTTATAGCTCTAGTGCATCCGTTGCATGGCAATCCCTACTCACTCACATTGATATCTATTGATGGGCATCTCCATAGCTCGTTGATACGCCTAGTTGATGTGAGACTATCTTCCCCTCTTTTTGTCTTCTCCACAACCACCATTCTATTCCACATATAGTGCTATATCCATGGCTCACGCTCATGTATTGCGTGAGGATCGAAAAAGTTTTGAAAATGTCAAAAGTATGAAACAATTGCTTGGCTTGTCATCGGGGTTGTGCATGATTTAAATACTTTGTGTGGTGAAGATAAAGCATAGCCAGACTATATGATTTTGTAGGGATAGCTTTCGTTGGCCATGTTTTTTTGAGAAGACACAATTGCTTTGTTAGTATGCTTGAAGTATTATTATTTTTATGTCAACATGAACTTTTGTCTTGAATCTTTTGAATCTGAATTATCATACCACAATTAAGAAGATTTACATTGAAATTATGCCAAGTAGCACTTCGCATCAAAAATTCTGTTTTTATCATTTACCTACTCGAGGACGAGCAGGAATTAAGCTTGGGGATGCTTGATACGTCTCCAACGTATCTATAATTTTTGATTGCTCCACGCTATATTATCTACTGTTTTGGACATTATTGGGCTTTATATTATTTTTGGGACTAACCTATTAACCGAAGGTCCATCCCAGAATTGCTGTTTTTTTGCCTGTTTTAGGGTTTCGAAGAAAAGGAATATCAAACGGAGTCCAAACGGAATGAAACCTTCGGGAATGTGATTTTCTCACCGAATACAACTCAGGAGACTTGGACCCTACGTCAAGCCACGTAACAGGAGCCCACGAGGTAGGGGGCGCGCCTACCCCCCCCCCCCAGGCGTGCCCTCCGCCCTTGTGGGGCCCCTGTTGCTCCACCGACGTACTTCTTCCTCCCATATATATCCACGTATCCCCAAACAATTAGAAGGGGAGCCAAAAACCTAATTCCACCGCCGAAACTTTGTGTATCCATGAGATCCCATCTTGGGGCCTGTTCCGGAGCTCCACCGGAGGGGGCATCGATCACGGAGGGCTTCTACATCATCATCCAAGCCTCTCTGATGAAGTGTGAGTAGTTTACTTCAGACCTACGGGTCCATAGTTAGTAGCTAGATGGGTTCTTCTCTCTTTTTGGATCTCAATACAATGTTCTCCCCCTCTCTCATGGAGATCTATTCGATGTAATCTTCTTTTTGCGGTGTGTTTGTTGAGACCGATGAATTGTGGGTTTATGATCCAGTCTATCTATGAATAATATTTGAATCTTCTCTGAATTCTTTTATGTATGATTGGTTATCTTTGCAAGTCTCTTCGAATTATCAGTTTGGTTTGGCCTACTAGATTGGTTTTTCTTGCCATGGGAGAAGTGCTTAGCTTTGGGTTCGATCTTGCGGTGTCCTTTCCCAGTGACAGAAGGGGCAGCAAGGCACGTATTGTATTGTTGCCATCAAGGATAACAAGATGGGGTTTTTATCATATTGCATGAAACTATCCCTCTACATCATGTCATCTTGCTTAAGGCGTTACTCTGTTTTTAACTTAATACTCTAGATGCATGCTGGATAGTGGTCGATGAGTGGAGTAATAGTAGTAGATGCAGACAGGAGTCGGTCTACTTGTCTCGGACGTGATGCCTATATACATGATCATACCTAGATATTCTCATAACTATGCTCAATTCTGTCAATTGCTCAATAGTAATTTGTTCACCCACCGTAGAATACTTATGCTCTTGAGAGAAGCCATTAGTGAAACCTATGGCCCCCGGGTCTCTTTGTCATCATATCAATCTTCATCACTTTATTATTGCTTTGCTTTTTTTACTTTGCCTTTTACTTTTCACTTTGCATCTCTATACCAAAAATACAAAAAAATATTATTTATCATCTCTATCAGATCTCACTTTCGTAAGTGACTGTGAAGGGATTGACAACCCCTAAGCGCGTTGGTTGCGTTGAGCTATTGTTTTTGTGTAGGTACGAGGGACTCGCACGTAGCCTCCTACTGGATTGATACCTTGGTTCTCGAAAACTGAGGGAAATACTTACGCTACTTTGCTGCATCATCCTCTCCTTTTCGGGGAAATCCAACGCAGTGCTCAAGAGGTAGCAAGAAGAATTTCTGGCGCTGTTGTCGGGGAGTCTGCGCAAAAGTCAACATACCAAGTACCCATCACAATCCCTATCTCCCACATTACATTATTTGCCATTTGCCTCTCGTTTTCCTGTCCCCCCAATTCACCCTTGCCGTTTTATTCGCCCTCTCTCTCTATCCTCCCTCTATTTCTCTATTTGCCTCTTTTTGCCCGTTTGCCTTTTGTTTGCTCGCTTGTCGTCATGGCTAGTCTCATATCTTCTCCTTGTATCCCGAGAATGAAGTTCTAAATTTTAAATAAAGGGAGGGAGAAAATCTAAAAGATGCTTGGTATAGAATTTGCAATGCTCAAAATAGATCTACCAGGAAGCAATCTACTTCAGTTCTTCTCCGCAATTTTTATGTAGGTGCTAGTCCTTGGTATAGATATATCCTTGATACCATTACCGAAGGGAATTTCTTGGGTAGCCATACTTTTGACAACCCCTAAGCGCGTTGATTCTTCTCCGCAATTTTACCAGAGGGAATTTTTATGCAGGGCCATGATCGTGTCGTCGGCGTATTGAATGACCGGATAATCGGTTTGGCTCAGACAAGGAAAAGGTAAATTAATGAGACTGCATCTAAAAGCATCATTAATGGCTGATTGAAGAAGATCGGTTGCTAGGATAAAAATGAGGGGGGAGAGGGGATCCCCTTGTCTGACCCCACTACGGCATTGGAATGAACGACCAGGGACACTGATACGTCTCCAACGTATTGATAACCCACAAGTATAGGGGATCGCAACAGTTTTCAAGGGTAGAGTATTCAACCCAAATTTATTGATTCGACACAAGGGGAGCCAAAGAATATTCTCAAGTATTAGCAGCTGAGTTGTCAATTCAACCACACCTGGAAACTTAATATCTGCAGCAAGGTATTTAGTAGCAAAGTAATATGATAATAGTGGTAACTGTAGCAAAAGTAATATTTTTAGGTTTTATAATGATTGTAACAGTAGCAACGGAATGTAAATAAGCGAAGAACAATAAATGGAAAGCTGGTAGGCATTGGATCGGTGATGGAGAATTATGTCGGATGCGATCAATCATGCAACAGTTATAACATAGGGTGACACAGAACTAGCTCCAGTTCATCAATGTAATGTAGGCATGTATTCCGAATATAGTCATACATGCTTATGGAGAAGAACTTGCATGACATCTTTTGTCCTACCCTCCCATGGCAGCAGGGTCCTATTAGAAACTAAGGGGTATTAAGGCCTACTTTTAATAGAATACCGGACAAAAGCATTAACACATAGTGAATACACGAACTCCTCAAACTACGGTCATCACCGGTAATGGTCCCAATTATTGTCACTTCGGGGTTAACGGATCACAACACATAATAGGTGACTATAGACTTGCAAGATAGGATCAAGAACTCAAATATATTCATGAAACCATAATAGGTTCAGATTTGAAATCATGGCACTTGGGCCCTAGTAATAAGCATTAAGCATAGCAAAGTCATAGTAACATCAATCTCAGAACATAGTGGATACTAGGGATCAAACCCTAACAAAACTAACTCGATTACATGATAAATCTCATCCAACCCATCACTTTCCAGCAAGCCTACGATGGAATTACTCACGCACGGCGGTGAGAATCATGAAATTAGTGATGGTGGAAGGTTGATGATGACGATGGCGACGGATTCCCCTCTCCGGAGGCCCGAACGGACTCCAGATCAACCCTCCCTAGAGAGTTTAGGGCTTGGCGGCAGCTCTGTATCATAAAACGCGATGAATCCTTCTCTCTGATTTTTTTCTCCTCGAACACGAATATATGGAGTTGGAGTTGAGGTCGGTCGACCGCCAGGGGGCCCATGAGGCAGGGGGCGCGCCAAGGGGGGTAGGCGCGCCCCCCACCCTCGTGTAGGGGTGGATTAACGAGCAACTCGGCTCATTAAGCTCGTACTCATTAAGCTCGTGCTCGTTAAGGCTTGGCTCATTAAGCTCGTTAAGGTTAACAGGTAGAAATCCCTGCTCAACTCGGCTCGTTTGAAACTTGTTAAGCTCGTGAGCGCCTGCGAGCGCTCGTTAACAGATTATAATGTGTTATGATATACAAGATGAATATATAGGTGTGGATTTCAAGATGAAATATTGTGACTACAAAAAGAAATGCACTAGTTTCTTTCCTCATATGTTGATTAGACTGAATAGATGGGATGAGGTGCTACAAAAAGTTTGTCACGTAAGACAAAAAATATGTCTTGTGTTGTTACTAATGAGCTTAATGAGCTACTCGTTAAACTTGTTAGCTCGTTCGTTAAGATCGTTAAACTTAAGAGCTGAAATCAATGATTGACTCTGTTCATTAAGAAACGAGCTACAAGCTTAATGAACCGAACTATAGAGCGCTCATTAAGCTCGCGAGCTACGAGCTTTTGGTCCAGCCCTACCCTCGTGGACAGGGTGTGGGCCCCCTGACGCGGATTCTTCTTCCAGTATTTTTTATATATTCCAAAAATAATCTCCGTTGATTTTCAGGTCATTCCGAGAACTTTTATTTCTGCACAAAAAAAACACCATGGCAATTCTACAGAAAACAACGTCAGTTCGGGTCAGTTCCATTCAAATCATGCAAGTTAGAGTCCAAAACAAGGGCAAAAGTGTTTGGAAAAGTAGATACGACGGAGACGTATCACATATCTATAATTTTTGATTGTTCCATGCTAATATATTATCTGTTTTGGATGTTTAATGGGCTTTATTATACACTTATATATTATTTTTGGCACTAACCTACTAACCAAAGGCCCAGTGCGAATTGTTGTTTTTTTGCCTATTTCAGTGTTTCACAGAAAAGGAATATCAAACGGAATCCAAACGGAATGAAACCTTCGGGAGAGTGATTTTGGAACAAACGCAATCCAGGAGACTTGGAGTGGACGTCAAAGAAGCATCGAGGAGGTCACAAGAAAGGGAGGCGCGCCCCCACCCTCGTGGCTCCCCTGACGGACTTCTTTCGCCTATATATACTCATATACCCTGAAAACATCCGAGAGCACCACAAAACCCTATTTCCACCACCACAACCTTCTGTACCCAACAGATCCCATCTTGGGGCCTTTTCCGGAGCTCCGCCGGAGGGGGAATCAATCATGGAGGGCTTCTACATCAACACCATAGCCTCTCCGATGATGTGTGATTAGTTTGCCACAGACCTGTGGGTCCATAGTTATTAGCTAGATGGCTTCTTCTCTCTCTTTAGATCTCAATACAAAGTTCTCCTTGATCTTCTTAGAGATCTATTCGATGTAACACTTTTTGCAGTGTGTTTGTCGGGATCCGATGAATTGTGGGTTTATGATCAAGATTATCTATGAACAATATTTGGTTCTTCACTAAATTCTTTTATGTACAATTTGTTATCTTTGCAAGTCTCTTCGAATTATCAGTTTGGTTTGGCCTACTAGATTGATCTTTCTTGCAATGGGAGAAGTGCTTAGCTTTGGGTTCAATCTTGCGGTGTCCTTTCCGAGTGACAGCAGGGGCAACAAGGCACGTATTGTATTGTTGCCATCAAGGATAAAAATATGGGGTTTATATCATACTGCTTGAGTTTATCCCTCTACATCATGTCATCTTTCCTAATGCATTACTCTGTTCTTATGAACTTAATACTCTAGATGCATGCTGGATAGCTGTCGATGTGTGGAGTAATAATAGTAGATGCAGAATCGTTTCGGTCTACTTGTCGCAGACGTGATGCCTATATACATGATCATGCCTAGATATTCTCATAATTATGCACTTTTCTATCAATTGCTGGACAATAATTTGTTCACCCACCGTAGTACGTATACTATTTTGAGAGAAGCCACTAGTGAAACCTTTGGCCCCCGGGTCTATTTTCTAACATATAAGTTTCCAATCTATTTTACTTATCAATATTTAATTTCAATATATATCATAAAAATACCATAAATATTTATCTTATTATCTCTATCAGATCTCACTTTTGCAAGTGGCTCTGAAGGGATTGACAACCCTTTTATCGCATTGGTTGCAAGGTTCTTATTTGTTTGTGTAGGGGCGAGGAGACTTGCGTGTAGTATCCTACTGGATTGATACCTTGGTTCTCAAAAACCGAGGGAAATACTTACGCTACTTTTCTGCATCACCCTTTCCTCTTCAAGGGAAAAACAACGCAGTGCTCAAGAGGTAGCAAGAAGGATTTCTGTCGCCGTTGACGGGGAGATCTACGCCTAGTCAAGTCAAGTCAAGACATACCAAGTAACCATCACAAACTCTTATCCCTCAAATTACATTATTTGCCATTTGCCTCTCATTTTCTTCTCCCCCACTTCACCCTTGCCGTTTTATTCGCCCTCTTTTCCATTCGCCCTCTTTTTCCGTTCGCCTCTTTTTCGCTCGCTTCTTGTGTGCTTGTGTGTTGGATTGTTTGCCACGATGGCTCAAGGCAATACTAAATTGTGTGATTTTTCCAATACCAACAATAATGATTTTATTAGCACTCCGATTGCTCCCCTTACCGATGTTGAATCTTGTGAAATTAATACTGCTTTGCTGAATCTTGTCATGAAAGATCCTTTTCTGGCCTTCCTAGTGAAGATGCCGCTACCCATCTAAACATCTTTGTTGATCTATGTGATATGCAAAAGAATAAAGATGTGGATAATGCTATTGTTAAATTAAAGCTATTTTCGTTTTCGCTTAGAGATCATGCTAAAACTTGGTTTTCCTCTTTGCCTAAAAATAGTATTGTTTCATGGAATAAGTGCAAAGATGATTTTATCTCTAAGTATTTTCCTCTCGCTAAGATCATATCTCTTAGAAACTATATTATGAATTTTAAGCAACTTGATCATGAGCATGTTGCACAATCTTGGGAGAGGATGAAATTGATGATACATAATTGCCCTACTCATGGTTTGAATTTATGGATGATCATAAAAAAAATTTATGCCGGATTGAATTTTGCTTCTAGAAATCTTTTAGATTAGGCCGCGGGAGGCACTTTTATGGAAATCACTTTAAGTGAAGCTACCAAACTCCTAGACAATATTATGGTTAATTATTCTCAATGGCACACCGAAAGATCTACTAGTAAAAAGGTTCATGCGATAGAAGAAATTAATGTTTTGAGTGGAAAGATGGATGAACTTATGAAGTTGTTTGCTAATAAGAGTGCTCCTATTGATCCTAATAATATGCCTTTGTCTACTTTGATTGAGAATAATAATGAATTTATGAATGTGAATTTTGTTGGCAGGTACAATTTTGGTAACAGTGAGTATAGAGGAAACTTGAATCCTAGGTCGTATCCTAGTAATTCCTCTAATAATTATGGTAATTCCTATCACAATTCTTATGTAAATTATAATAAGATGCCCTCTGATTTTGAATCTTGTATTAAGGAATTTATTAGTTCACAAAAGAGATTCAATGCTTCGATTGAAGAAAAATTGCCTAAGATTGATGAGTTGGCTAGGAATGTGGATAGAATTTCTCTTGATGTTGATTCTTTGAAACTTAGATCTATTCCACCTAAGCATGATATTAATGAGTCTCTCAAAGCCATGAGAATTTACATTGATGAGTGCAAAGAAAGAACTGCTAGGATGTGTGCAAAAAAAGATTGCTTTATGAAAGCGTGTTCTTCTAGTTTTCATGATAATAATGATGAAGATCTAAAAGTGATTGATGTGTCTCCTATTAAATCTTTGTTTTGCAATATGAATCTTGATAAGGATGGGACTGGAGATGAGTCAACTTTAGTTAGAAGGCGTCCCAATGATTCATAGTTTTTAGATCTTGATGCAAAAATTGGTAAAAGTGGGATTGAAGAGGTCAAAACTTTACATAGAAATGAACCCGCTATTTTGGATTTCAAGGAATTTAATTATGATAATTGTTCTTTAATAGATTGTATTTCCTTGTTTCAATCCATGTTAAATTCTCCTCATGCTTATAGTCAAAATAAAGCTTTTACGAAACATACCATTGATGCTTTAATGCAATCTTATGAAGAAAAGCTTGACTTAGAAGTTTCTATCCCTAGAAAACTTTATGATGAGTGGGAACCTACTATTAAAATTAAGATTAATGATCATGAATTCTATGCTTTATGTGATTTGGGTGCTGGTGTTTCCATGATTCCAAAAACTTTGTGTGATGTGTTAGGTTTCCGTGAATTTGATGATTGTTCTTTAAACTTGCATCTTGTGGATTCCACCATTAAGAAACCTATGAGAAGGATTAATGATGTTCTTATTGTTTCAAATAGGAATTATGTGCCCGTTGATTTCATTGTTTTTGACATAGATTGCAATCCTACATTTCCTATTATTCTTGGTAGACCTCTCCTTAGAACGATTGGTGCAATTATTGATATGAAAGAAGCAAACATTCGATTCCAATTTCCGTTAAGGAAAAGCATGGAACAATTTCCTAGAAATAAAATTAAATTACCTTATGAATCTATTATGAGATCCACTTATGGAATGCATACCAAAGATGATAATACCTAGATCCATTCTTGTTTTTATGCCTAGCTAGGGGCGTTAAATGATAGCGCTTGTTGGGAGGCAACACAATTTTATTTGTTTTTCTTGTTTTTTGTTCCTGTTTAGTAATAAATAATTAATCTAGCTTCTGTTTAGATGTGGTTTTAAGCTTTTAATTAGTGTTTGTGCCAAGTAGAACCTTTGGGAAGACTTGGGGGAAGTTTTTGCGATCTTGCTGTAAAAAACAGAAACTTTAGCGCTCACGAGATTTGCTGCCATTTTTTACTGGAGAGTGCGATTAGGTTGATTATTTTTGCAGATCATTAACAGACAAATTCCTCACTTCCACCAATTTATTTAAGATTTTTTGGGGTTACATAAGTATTCAAAACCTACAGATTACTACATATTGTTCTGTTTTTGACAGATTCTGTTTTTCGTGTGTTGTTTTGCTTATTTTGTTGAATCTATGGCTAGTATCGGGGGGTATGAACCATAGAGAAGTTGGAATACAGTAGGTTTAACACCAATTTAAAAAATAATGAGTTCATTACAGTACCTTGAAGTGGTGGTTTGTTCTTATACTAACGGAGCGCTTGAGATTTTCTGTTCAGTTTTGTGTTGTGAAGTTTTCAAGTTTTGGGTAAAGATTTGATGGATTTTGAATAAGGAGTGGCAAAATCCTAAGCTTGGGTATGCCCATGGCACCCCAAGGTAAAATTCAAGGACAACCAAAATCCTAAGATTGGGGATGCCCCGGAAGGCATCCCCTCTTTCGTCTTCGTCCATCGGTAACTTTACTTGATGCTATATTTTTATTCACCACATGATATGTGTTTTGCTTGGAGCGTCTTGTATGATTTGAGTCTTTGCTTATTAGTTTAACATAATAATATTTTTTGTACACAACTTTTGGAGAGACACACATAAATCGGAATTTATTAGAATACTCTATGTGCTTCACTTATATCTTTTGAGCTAGATAATTTTGCTCTAGTGCTTCACTTATATCTTTTTAGAGCACGGTGGTGGTTTTATTTTGTAGAAATTATTGATCTCTTATGCTTCACTTATATTATTTTGAGAGTCTTATAGAAGAGCATGGTAATTTGCTTTGGCTATAAAATTAGTCCTAATAGGATAGGCATTCAAGATGGGTATAATAAAAACTATCATATAAAGTGCATCGAATACTATGAGAAGTTTGATACTTGATAATTGTTTTGAGATATGAATATAGTGACATTAGAGTCATGCTAGTTGAATAGTTGTTCTAAAGTTTGTGATTCCCGTAGCATGCATGTATGGTGAACCGTTGTGTGATGAAGTCGGAGCATGATTTATTTATTGATTGTCTTCCTTATGAGTGGTGGTCGGGGACAAGCGATGGTCTTTTCCTACCAATCTATCCCCCCTAGGAGCATGCGCGTAGTACTTCGTTTTGATAACTAATAGATGTTTGCAATAAGTATGTGAGTTCTTTATGACTAATGTTGAGTCCATGGATTATACACACTCTCACCCTTCCAGCATTGCTAGCCTCTCTAATACCGCGCACCTTTCGCTGGTATCATACACCCACCATATACCTTCCTCAAAACAGCCACCATACCTACCTATTATCGCATTTCCATAGCCATTTCGAGATATATTGCCATGCAACTTACCACTGTTCCGGTTGTTATGACATGTTACATCATTGTCATATTGCTTTGCATGATCATGTAGTTGACATCGTATTTGTGGCAAAGCCACCTTTATAATTCTTTCATACATGTGACTCTTGATTAATTGCACATCCCGGCACACAGCCGGAGGCATTCACATAGAGTCATATTTTGTTCTAGTATCGAGTTGTAATTTTTGAGTTGTAAGTAAATAAAAGTGTGATGATCATCATTATTAGAGCATTGTCCGAAGTGAGGAAAGGATGATGGAGACTATGATTCCCCCACAAGTTGGGATAAGACTCCGAACGAAAAGAAAAAATAAGAGAAAAGAAAAAAAGAGGCCATAAAAAGGAAAAGGCCCAAAAAAGAAAAAACAAGAGAAATGAGAGAAAAAGAGAGAATGGACAATGTTACTATCCTTT
The DNA here is from genome assembly GCF_056163025.1 of Triticum urartu. Classification (NCBI taxonomy): domain Eukaryota; kingdom Viridiplantae; phylum Streptophyta; class Magnoliopsida; order Poales; family Poaceae; genus Triticum; species Triticum urartu. Next base: position 127,083,651 of record NC_141874.1, on the reverse strand, counting down.
TACCACACTTGTGCTGCAAAGTAGCACTATGATCTTCATGATAGAGAGTCTCCTATGTTGTCACTTTCATATGCTAGTGGGAATTTTACATTATAGAACTTGGCTTGTATATTCCAATGATGGGCTTCCTCAAAATGCCTAGGTCTTCATGAGCAAGAGAGTTGGATGCACACCCACTTAGTTTATTTTGTTGAGCTTTCATACACTTATAGTTCTAGTGCATCCCTTGCATGGAAATCCCTATTCACTCACATTGATATCTATTGATGGCATCTCCATAGCCCATTGATACGCCTAGTTGATGTGAGACTATCTTCTCCTTTTTGTCTTCTCTGCAACCACCATTCTATTCCACATATAGTGCTATGCCCATGGCTCACGCTAATATATTGCGTGAAGATTGAAAAAGTTTGAGAACATCAAAAGTATGAAACAATTGCTTGGCTTGTCATCGGGGTTTTGCATGATTAAATACTTTGTGTGATGAAGATAGAGCATAGCCAAACTATATGATTTTGTAGGGATAAGTTTCTTTGGCCATGTTACTTTGAGAAGACATGATTGCTTTGTTAGTATGCTTGAAGTATTATTATTTTATGTCAATATTAAACTTTTGTCTTGAATCTTTCGAATCTGAACATTCATGCCACAATAAAGAAAATTACATTGAGAATTATGCTAGGTAGCATTCCACATCAAAAATTCTGTTTTTATCATTTACCTACTCGAGGACGAGTAGGAATTAAGCTTGGGGATGCTTGATACGTCTCCAACGTATCTATATTTTTTTATTGTTCCATGCTATTATATTATCTATTTTGGATGTTTAATGGGCTTTATTATACACTTTTACATTATTTTTGGGACTAACCTACTAACCAAAGGCCCAGTGCAAATTGCTGTTTTTTTGCCTATTTCAGTGTTTCGTAGAAAAGGAATATCAAATGGAATCCAAACGGAATGAAACCTTCGAGAGAGTGATTTTGCTAACAAATGCAATCCAGGAGACTTGGAGTGGACGTCAAGGAAGCATCGAGGAGGCCACGAGGTAGGGAGGCACGCCCTGCCCCCACCCTCGTGGGCCCCTCGTGGCTCCCCTGACTTACTTCTTTCGCCTATATATACTCACATACCCCAAAAACATCCGAGAGCACCAGGAAACCCTATTTCCACCGCCGCAACCTTCTGTACCCAATAGATCCCATCTTAGGGCCTTTTCCGGAGCTCTGCCGGAGGGGGAATCGATCACGGAGGGCTTCTACATCAACACCATAGCCTCTCCGATGATGTGTGAGTAGTTTACCACAGACCTTCTCTCTTTGGATCTCAATACAAAGTTCTCCTCGATCTTCTTGGAGATCTATTCGATGTAACTCTTTTTGCGGTGTGTTTGTCAGGATCCGATGAATTGTGGGTTTATAATCAAGATTATCTATGAACAATATTTGGTTCTTCTCTGAATTATTTTATGTATGATTTGTTATCTTTGCAAGTCTCTTCGAATTATCAGTTTGGTTTGGCCTACTAGATTGATCTTTCTTGCAATGGGAGAAGTGCTTAGCTTTGGGTCCAATCTTGTGGTGTCCTTTCCCAATGACAGCAGGGGCAGCAAGGCACGTATTGTATTGTTGCCATCGAGGATAAAAAGATGAGGTTTATATCATATTGCTTGAGTTTATCCCTCTACATCATGTCATCTTGCCTAATGCGTTACTCTGTTCTTATGAACTTAATACTCTAGATGCATGCTGGATAGTGGTCGATGTGTGGAGTAATAGTAGTAGATGTAGAATCATTTCGGTCTACTTGTCGCAGACATGATGCCTATATACATGATCATGCATAGATATTCTCATAATTATGCACTTTTTTATCAATTGCTGGACAGTAATTTGTTCACCCACCGTAATACTTATGCAATTTTTGGAGAAGCCACTAGTGAAACCTATGGCCCCCGGGTCTATTTTCTATCATATAAGTTTCCAATCTATTTTACTTTGCAATCTTTACTTTCAATCTATATCATAAGAATACCAAAAATATTTATCTTATTATCTCTATCAGATCTTACTTTTGCAAGTGGCCGTGAAGGGATTGACAACCCCTTAATCGCGTTGGTTGCAAGGTTCTTATTTGTTTGTGTAGGTGCGAGGCGACTTGCGTGTAGTCTCATACTGGATTGATACCTTGGTTCCCAAAAACTGAGGGAAATACTTATGCTACTTTGCTGCATCACCCTTTCCTCTTCAAGGTAAAACCAACGCAGCACTCAAGAGGTAGCAGACACCATTAAGAAGGACATAAGATCGCCGGGATGAAAAAATACACTGCGTCCAATCGATCCACTTGTCGTTAAAACCCATATGTTTCATGATCACTAACATGGGGTCATGGACAATAGTATCAAATGCCTTGGCGAAATCCAACTTGAGGAGAATAATCCCTCTACTAGGAGTCTTGCATTGGTGTATGTATTGAAAGGCCCAAGCCAAGCAATCTTGTATTGTCCTACCTCGGATGAAGCCATACTGGTTGCGGTGAACAAGTTGCGGGATGACACGTTGGAGGCGATTGGCCAGAAGCTTGGTACTGAGCTTAAGACAACAATTAAGCAATGTAATGGGTCGATAGTCATTAACTGTCTCGGGGGAGTTGACCTTGGGGATGAGAGTTATAAGCCCATCATTGATGCTAGTGAGATCAAGGCTGTCATTATGGAACTGAGAGCAAAGAGCATAGAAGTCATGCTTAATGATGGGACATCAAGCTTTGAGAAAACCACCACTAAAGCCATCTGGCCCAGGAGCTCGATTGGCTGGCATATCCTGTACTACGGCATCAATCTCATCATGTGTAAATGGTTTAGTGAGGTGGTCAAGACAAGAAGACCGATTGATAATAGCAGGAAGGTCGAAGAGCATGCGTGATGGTGTGGCAGTGCCAAGTCGTTATTTGTAAGTATGGAAGAGGGGAGCTTCTTTTGGCATGGTGATCATCAATTTGCTGACCATCATCATCACAGAAACTGGCAATGTTATTTCTCCGGTAATGTTTAGTGGCAATGGCTTGATTTTTTTTGTATTTTCATCCCCGAATTTCACCCAACAGATAGTGTACCATTTCTTCCAGTACTTGTTTTGGTATTTGAGTAACCTCAGCAAATGATTCTTAAGAATTCGTCTAAAATTGACCTCAGGTACTGAAAGCAAATGCTTGTTCTCAAGTTCATCCAAATCAGCCAAGGTTTTATTATAGTTGGCTATGGCAACTGACAATCATGAAATAACTTTGCTCTAGGATTTGAGCGCGTACCTGAGAGATTTAAGTTTTCTACATAGCACCGTGGCTGCATTGACGCAGTTAACTGGTCTATTCCAGATATCAGCTACGACGTCCATGAAACCTGGGTGTAAAATCCAGTACGGCTCAAATCGAAACAGGTTAGACCGTGGAATCTTGGTTTTGATGGAGATCACACAAGGAATATGCTTTGAGACAGGTTTACTAAGGGGTTTGACCAGGGTATTGGGGTAAACGGATGTCTAGTGCAGAGAGGTCAGGAACCAATCCAATTTCTCAAGCAAAGGGTCATGTTGCATGTTGCTCCAGGTATAGGTATGACCTTTAATGGGTATCTCAATTAAGTTTTGCTGGCGTATGATATCATTAAATGTGAGCATGTCCTGAATACTACCACCTAGCTTACTACGGTCATCTGGTGCTCTAATGTAGTTAAGATCACCAAGGATCAACCAGCCTTGGGTGTGAGGGATATCCAAATCATGAAGCCATTGGGTGTAAGTGGCGCGATCGTCACCAGTACAGGGGCCATATATGTTAGCTAGCGTCCATGTTTGAGGGTATTGAGTGCTGGTAAATCGTATGACTAACGCAAAAGATTCAGAGAACAATATGGAACCCGATAAGGATGAACTTTTCCAAATGGTGACAAGGCCTCCAGAAGCACCTCTAGAGGGCACAAAAGCAAATTGATCAAATTGTCTTGGACAACATGATTTAATGAAAGCAAGATCAAATGAGGTCTTTTTAGTTTCTTGTAGACAAATAATAGAGCAACTTGAAGAGTTGATCGCATTACGTAGAGCCAAGTGCTTGTCTTCAGAATTTAGCCCCCTAATATTCCATGATAAAATGTTCCAACTACGCAAAAGGGGCATGAAAGGACTTTAAGCAGAATCAGGCAAAGCCCCCTCACCCTGGGCAGTAGATGATGAAGGAGCAGCAGAAGAGGTGGCAGCATCTGAAGGATCCGCCATGAGAGCCTTAGTCGACAGTTCAGATGCAGGAATACCACAGTGATTAACTCCAATGTTTTGGAGCACCTGGATAGGAGTTGGCGGTGGGATGTCTTCCATGGAAGTGGTGCCACTAGAGGAAGAGGAGGCCATAGAAGGGATCAGTCGAGGCTTGACCTTGGAAATGTCCACACGTCCCTCAGTAACAGGAGGCACACGAAACCCATTGTATTTGTTGATCCTGGTGCTCCTCCTCACCTTGATGGTAGAGATGGGGGCAATAGGTTTGGTGCGGCACCCGTGAGTCACAAAAGCCCCATGGGGAGCATGTGGCAGCTCAGCAGTCACAGTTCCAAGCCCAGGAGAGGGGAGTCTAGGGACTAGATCATCAGCAGAAGCAGCGGGTACACTTGGCATAGACTGGAACTCTAAAGATAGTTGCACTGGCAAAACTTCAGACAACATAGCAGAAGACAGAGCCACAAGAGGAGCCGAATCAACTACGAGGTCAGAGGAAATCATGGAGCTGGTAACATTATCTGATCCATCAGATACTTCTTCAATGACCACAGAGGAGCTGAAAACAAGACCAGCAGATTGATGTGTGAACTGATAGCCAGAGTCTTTAGAGGTAATAAGCACAGAAATTTCAGAGCTACCATTCCACAGACCATAACTGGTTCTCCAGGGGCCAAACGTTGCCATCATGGGGCGCAGAGCAGTGAACAGAAAGGAGTTGAGTTGCTGTCGTCGCACTGGGTCAGAGATCAGCATGGAGAGCAATTCATTTCCTTGAGCAGAAAGGCCCAATTGTATGCCCTGATTGTGGAGTGTGATAGTAAGAGAGAGGGACTCCAGATTGTTTGGATGCTCCAAAACACCAGGGGGGTAGGGGGACCCGGACGAACGAGGAGTCATTAGAGTTGTTGTCCTCATGCACCATGATTGAATCATTCCAAGCTTGAGCGGGACTGTCTGTGGCATTGTTTTCAGGAACTAAACCATCTTGGTACGTCAGACCTTGAGCAACAAGCCAGGCCTGGAAGTTGGTCAGGTACGAAGGCATGGGAGGGAGAGGAGGCACGGGCGGAGCCGGCCAAGCACCCAACCTCCATTGCCCTGAGCAGGTACCGCAACGTGAACATGATTGTCTCCAGTGTTAGCAGCAGGGGGCACCATTTTGAACAAGCCAATTGTGAACCTGCTGCTGGTAGAGCTGCTCAGCTGTGGGCTCCTGCCAAAATTTGGGATGCGGATTGCCATCAGGGGGAGGGGGCTCCTCTCCAGCAGGGAGCACCTCCAGCAGCAGCCCGTTCCAATCATTGCTTCTGAGTATCGTCACTTGAACAGTCCAGCAATCCCGAGCACCACCCAGTTGCCACACGACAAAACTTTTGGGAATCAACCGCAGATGGATCACTCGAGCTTTATGAAGAATAAAACGCCGATCCTGTCTAGGATTGTACCAGGAAACCAGAGACCCATACCCTCCTAGAGCCTTAGTGATGTAATAGTCCGTTTGGTAGTCATATGGAAACCCAAAAAACATCAGCCAAACTTGAGGACCAAATGAAGTGCTTCTTCTGTTCAGTTCTTCATTGTGAGGCACGAAGGAAATGAGGAGATCTTTAGATTCAAGCTCAATAGGAGTGGAAACCGCGGTATCTTTCATAAACGAATCCAGAAATCCAGACAAGCCAATGCCAAACGGATGGTCGCTAACTTCAGTATTAAAAAGCTGAGATTCAGGCAACAAGCCAGCAATCATGTTGCGAATGGCCGCCCTATGGTGCAGAGGAACATACTCACTAGTTTCAGCAATGGCCAAGTAGTCATGGTTGAGGGGCGGGATTGGGCCGATCACCATGCCGCTGTGGACGAGACGATTGGCGGGTCCGGGCTCGACGGCAAACCCCAGCGGGAGGAATGGCACCGGGTTCAGCGAGTTGTTTGCCATGGCGCTGGAGCTTGGCGGTAGAAGCAGTGATGGTGATGGGATGGGGTAGGGCGGTGGTGTTTGGGGAAATGAGGAAGAGTGGGAAGACGGAGCGTGAGGGGTGGGATTGGGGCGCTGTGTTGCCTTACGCACATATTTCCCTCTTTTGGCAAATAAATTCTGGAAACAAGATCTTGCCACATGGCCATAGTGGCCACAGTTGTTGCATTGCACGGTTGATCTTCTGTCTCGGTACATGCAAATTACCATCAATAGGAGTAGAAGATCCGTCCACAATTTGGGGGTTTTGTTGAGTAGAGGCATGATAATCAATTGACCATGACTTGCCAATGCTTGGGCAGCGAGATGCCTTGTAGTCCGGAGCGGAGCAATTAAGACAAATAATGCGATTTTGGAAAGAATTTTTTTGATGACCCCATTGGAGGCAACGAGAGCAGAGAGTGGCCCAATTAGCTGAGATATTAGTGATATCATTTAGAGAGTAGCGGGCTTGGGCCAAATTAGCCATATTCGGGCCGAGAGGGTGGGCGGCCAAGTGACATGCGGATGGGCATACCTGGTGGCTGAATTCAAAAAGCAGCAGGGGGAAAGGTGGATAAGTACACTCAAACGGGCAATTAAATTGGCCCAGGCGTATCAAAGCCAAGGGATGTGATTCCTGTAAATTCGCCTGATGCAAGAAATGCTCCATTAATTGCACGTGGTCTCCGGTAAGAAGATTTTTCGAACGTGACAAGCCCCGGAGTAATTATTGGTGTCGGAGAAAAAGACCCAAAATGAATATGATTATCATCAGGATAAACATGCTTATCCATGATCGAGGAAGATGCTTCCACCGCATGTTTGTTAGAAAAGATCATACGATCAATGGGAACGAGTCCACACTTTCCCGAAGCATGAATATAAGATGGAGGCACGCTATTCCCAGAGCATAGAAAATACAAACTTGACTTAAGAGCCAATGGGTGTCGATCCACGATCTCAGGTAAAAGAAATGTCAACATGCCAGGATGAATCACCAGACGCAGCTCGAGCAAAACGGTCCTTAAACAAATGAAAGTGACAAATAAAGTCTTGCCAAATACGGTCTCTGAGATTATAGATAAAACATCCCACCTTATTGTTAGCCACTGAGAATCAAAATGATTGAGAGATAAGTTGAAACACATTGAAATCCTTGTACGAACCACCAATGCAACATTGCAAAGCAACTCCCACAGAATCCACCGAAAGGGGGAAGGAGGCCGAAGAGAAGGGGACTACAAGAAAGAGCTCCTTGGACCCTCGAGAAGGGACAAAATGAACAGTGGAGCCAAATTTTCTTCTCACCTGGTTGGCTAAGGCAATGCCCGGGGAGAAATCCCAATGTAAGAGCCCTTTCGTGATGATCTAGGTTAGGAAACACCATGGGAGTCGGTGGAGAAGCAGGTAGAGAGGAGAGGAGAGCATAATCAGCTGTTGCTTCACTGGCTTCTCTGAAGTTGAACAATTTGCTTTTATGGAAAAATTTAAGATCGGACATCTGCTCAAACGCTGAAAGCAAAAGTTTCAAGTTTTGAGCCATAGTCAGGTTATGTTCCATAAAAAGAATTGGTTCATAGGCATGTACCCGTTGTTGTTGCTAATGTTACTATTTTGACTGACTTTGTTATACTTGAGATGCCCGAGGACGACAACATGTAGATTATCCTTGGGAGACCCTTTTTGAATACTGCAGGGGATGTTATTGATTGCAATAAAAGCAAGGTCACCTTTCATATCAATGGTAATGAGCATATGGTGCACTTTCCGAGGAAACAATTCCAAGTGAATGGTATTAATGTTATTGAAAAATCTCCTACAATCACTATTGGAAGTTTTCAACTACCTCTACCTACTGTCAAAAATAAATATGAAGTGCTTATTGTTGGAGACATTCATATCCCCGTTGAGGTAACTTAGTGATTTACGAAAGTTCTTTAGTTTCATGCTAATCGTAAGTGGTTGTTAATAAGACTTGATCAACCTTATTAATGGATCATTTTTGAGAGGTATGAAGTTGGTGAATTTAGTGAGCACTACTCTCTGTCCCTACCTTTTTTCTGTTTTAATAGTTAAATAAAATAAAATGCCATGTTTTGTCTGTTTTTGAATTTTCCGTGCAATAAAAAATGACCCAAAAATAAAAGTTCTCAGAATGCTCTGAAAATTTAATATGATTTTTTCTGAATATTTAAGAATTTTTGGTGCAAATAACATCAGAGGGAGGTGCACCAGGTGGGCACAACCCACCTGGGCATGCCATGACCCCCAGGTGCACCCTGGTGGGTTTTGGTCCCCACATGGGCCCCCTCACTTATCTCTTCATCCCACATCACCACCTACCTCTAGAAAAAAATCACCATTGCTCTATTTATTGTGTTCTTGCTCTCAAACCCACAGATTCAATATCTTTGCTCGAAACTCCATTTCTGAAACTATTTCGAGGGATTGTTGATTGGTATGTGACTCCTCTGTTTTTCCAACTAGTTTGTGCTTTAGTGGTTTATATTTTGAATAATTAACTACTCTTGGTGCTGCTGTAGATGAGCTTGCATGTTCAATTCTTAGAGTTCTAAGTAGTTTGAATGCTTGATATGTCCTCTATGCATCCTTATGAGTAGTTGTTATCAATCTAGTGAAGTTTTGTTAACAAATTTTTGTGGCCAATTTTTTTTAGAAAATTGTACGTGAATATGATGAACCTCTTTGGAAGGAGTTCTTCAAGGATGAGATCCTCGGAGGCATCTTCTAGTAGCAGCTCCGCTCGTCGGTCTTATGTTGAACCAAGTGAAAGTTCCATACGAGATGCCACCACCAAAACATGCTTATTGCCATGTGACGATTATATGGTGAGTGTGGGCATGGAGGAAGAATTTGAGCAATATGTTCACAATGCCGATCTCGGCCTACATTTTAGAAAAGTGAAACCAACACCTTACTCTCACTGAATCATTTGTCAAATAATTTAAATTCCATCCCCATGAGTCTAGGGTGTCATTTAATTTATATGAAAATCCTTTCACCATATCTTTAGAGAGATTTGCTCACCACTGAAAAATCCCATTCCGGGGTTCGCTTGACGAACCACCAAGGTCTGAGTTTGAGATATTCTTGACTAGTCTTTGCTATGGTGAGACTAGGGGAGTGATGCAAGGTAGAATAAAGAGCATTCATTTTCCCGCAATCCAGTACTTTGCTTTATTTAATGGAAAATGCATTGTAGGCAAACAAGATTGCAGTACACTTTATGCTCCAGAATTGAGCCTCATATGCACTGCTCTCACTGGTGACAAGAGTTATAACCTTGGAGCAATTGTTGCACGTAGGTTGCAACACAACGCTGGTAGTGGATATTTTTATGGTGGAATTTATGCTACACGCTTAGCAAGAGAGCTGGGTGTTTCACCTTGGCCTTATGACCCTATTTTACCCACATAGTACTTAGACTGTGATGCTATGAAACATCATAAGATCCTTAGTGGTGAACCCCATAATTTCACTTATAAACTTTTGTTTAATAAAAGTTCTGTTGCGCACACATATTTTCCTACACCTGCTCTCTTTGATATTCACAGTAGGGGGAGATATTTTGTTCTTGAGAGCGAGGCCCGAGTCCATAATGTGGCGGTTGTAGCCGCACGGCAGGCTGAGGCATCTGCACCAAGAGTCTCCGTGAGCTATCACTCTGTTCATTATGCAGGCTACTGACTGATTACCAAGTTAGGCCAAAATCCTAAGATTGGGGGAGTACGTATTTCCACCGACATTACATTCATGTCCAAACATTTCAGTTGTCAGTATCCACACCCTTTCATTGTATTATCCATGCTAAATTTATTTTCTCGCTTTCTTCTTGTGTGTTTGAAAAACTTTGAGAAAATACAAAAATATTTCTTGTTTCTTTTTGTTTTTTCTTTCTAGCGTAGTTAGTGTTGGAAATATGCCCTAGAGGCAATAATAAAATGGTTATTATTATATTTCTTTGTTCATGATAATTGTCTATTGTTCATGCTATAATTGTGTTATCCGGAAATCGTAATACATGTGTGAATACATAGACCACAACACGTCCCTGGTGAGCCTCTAGTTGACTAGCTCGTTGATCAAAGGATAGTCACGGTTTCCTGACTATGGACATAAGATGTCATTGATAACGGGATCACATCATTAGGAGAATGATGTGATGGACAAGACCCAATCCTAAGCTTAGCTCAAAGATCGTGTAGTTCGTTTGCTGTAGCTTTTCTGAATGTCAAGTATCATTTCCTTAGACCTTGAGATTGTGCAACTCCCGGATACCGTAGGAGTGCTTTGGGTGTGCCAAATGTCGCAACGTAACTGGGTGACTATAAAGGTACATTACAGGTATCTCCGGAAGTGTCTGTTGGGTTGGCACGAATCGAGACTGGGATTTGTCACTCCGTATGACGGAGAGGTATCTCTGGGCCCACTTGGTAATGCATCATCATAATGATCTCAATGTGATCAACTAGTTGATCATGGGATCATGCATTACGGTATGAGTAAAGTGACTTGCCGGTAACGAGACTGAACAAGGTATTGGGATACCGACGATCGAGTCTCGGGCAAGTAACGTACCGATTGACAAAGGGATTTGTATACGGATTGATTGAATCCTCGACATCGTGGTTCATCCGATGAGATCATCGTGGAGCATGTGGGAGCCAACATGGGTATCTATTTCCCGCTGTTGGTTATTGACCGGAGAGGCTTCTTGGTCATGTCTGCATGTCTCCCGAACCCGTAGAGTCTACACACTTAAGGTTCGGTGACGCTAGGGTTGTAGATATATTAGCACACGGTAACCCGAAAGTTGTTCGGAGTCCCGGCTGAGATCCCGGATGTCACGAGGAGTTCCGGAATGGTCCGAAGGTAAAGATTTATATATAGGAAGTCCAGTTTCGGCCATCGGGAAGGTTTTGGGTTCACCGGTATTGTACCGGGACCACCGAAAGGGTCCTGGGGGTCCACCGGGTGGGGCCACCTATCCCGGAGGGCCCCATGGGATGAAGTGGGAGGGGAACCAGCCCCTAGTGGGCTGGTGCGCCCCCCTTGGGCCTCCCCCTGCGCCTAGGGTTAGAAACCCTAGGGGTAGGGGCGCCACCCTTGCCTTGGGGGGCAAGGCACCCCCTTGGCCGCCACCCCCCTAGGAGATTGGATCTCCTAGGGCCGGAGCCCCCCCTAGGCACCCTATATATAGTGGGGGGGGAGGGCTGCGCACCAAAGTCACTGGCCTCTCCCTCCCCCTCCCGTGACACTCCTCCGTCTCCCAGCGCTTGGCGAAGCCCTGCCAAGATCACCGTTGCTTCCACCGCCACGCCGTCGTGCTGCTGGATCTTCATCAACCTCTCCTTCCCCCTGGCTGGATCAAGAAGGAGGAGACGTCTCCCAACCGTACGTGTGTTGAACACGGAGGTGCCGTCCGTTCGGCACTAGGTCATCGGTGATTTGAATTACGTCGAGTACGACTCCATCAACCCCGTTCTCTTGAACGCTTCCGCTCGTGATCTACAAGGGTATGTAGATGCACTCCTCTCTCCCTCGTTGCTAGATGACTCCATAGATTGATCTTGGTGATGCATAGAAAATTTTAAAATTCTGCTACGTTCCCCAACAGTGGTATCAGAGCTAGGTCTATGCGTAGTTACTCTGCACGAGTAGAACACAAAGTAGTTGTGGGCGTCGATATTGTCAATTTGCTTGCCATTACTAGTCTTATCTTGATTCGGCGGCATCGTGGGATGAAGTGGCCCGGACCAACCTTACACGTACGCTTATGTGAGACCGGTTCCACCGACTGACATGCACTAGTTGCATAAGGTGGCTGGCGGGTGTCTGTCTCTCCCACTTTAGTCGGATCGGATTCGATGAACAGGGTCCTTATGAAGGGTAAATAGAAATTGGCAATTCATGTTGTGGTTTTGGCATAGGTAAGAAACATTCTTGCTAGAAACCTATAGCAGCCACGTAAAAACTTGCAACAACAATTAGAGGACGTCTAACTTGTTTTTGCAGCAAGTGTTTTGTGATGTGATATGGCCAAAGGTTGTGATGAATGATGAATGATATATGTGATGTATGAGATTGATAATGTTCTTGTTATAGGAATCACGACTTGCATGTCGATGAGTATGACAACCGGCAGGAGCCATAGGAGTTGTCTTTATTTATTTATGACCTGCGTGTCACCATAAACGTCATGTAATTACTTTACTTTATTGCTAAAGCGTTAGACATAGTAGTAGAAGTAATAGATGACGAGACAACTTCAAGAAGACACGATGATGGAGATCATGGTGTCATGCCGGTGACAACGATGATCATGGAGCCCCGAAGATGGAGATCAAATGAGCAAATGATATTGGCCATATCATGTCAATATTTGATTGCCTGTGATGTTTATCATGTTTTACATCTTATTTTCTTAGAACGACGGTAGCTTAAATAAGATGATCCCTCGTAATAATTTCAAGAAAGTGTTCCCCCTAACTGTGCACCGTTGCGAAGGTTCGTTGTTTCAAAGCACCACGTGATGATCGGGTGTGATAGATTCTAACGTTCGAATACAACGGGTGTAAGACAGATTTACACACGCAATACACTTAGGTTGACTTGACGATCCTAGCATGTACAGACATGGCCTCGGAACACAGAAGACCGAAAGGTCGAGCATGAGTCGTATAGAAGATACGATCAACATGAAGATGTTCACCGATGTTGACTAGTCCGTCTCACGTGATGATCGGACACGGCCTAGTAATTAACTCAGATCGTGTTATACTTAGATGACTGGAGGGATGTCTATCTGAGTGGGAGTTCATTAAATAATTTGATTAGATGAACTTAATTATCATGAACTTAGTCTAAGATCTTTACAATATGTCTTGTAGATCAAATGGCCCACATTGTCCTCAACTTCAACGCGTTCCTAGAGAAAACCAAGCTGAAAGACGATGGCAGCAACTATACAGACTTGGTCCAGAACCTGAGGATCATCCTCATAGCTGCCAAGAAAGATTATGTCCTAGAAGCACCGCTAGGTGACGCACCCGTCCCACAGAGCCAAGACGTTATGAACGCTTGGCAGACACGTGCTGATGATTACTCCCTTGTTCAGTGCGGCATGCTTTACAGCTTAGAACCGGGGCTCCAAAAGCGTTTTGAGAGACACGGAGCATATGAGATGTTCGAAGAGCTGAAAATGGTTTTTCAAGCTCATGCCCGGGTCGAGAGATATGAAGTCTCCGACAAGTTCTTCAGCTGTAAGATGGAGGAAAATAGTTCTGTCAGTGAGCACATACTCAAAATGTCTGGGTTGCATAACCGCTTGACTCAGCTGGGAGTTAATCTCCCGGATGACGCAGTCATTGACAGAATCCTTTAGTCGCTTCCACCGAGCTACAAGAGCTTTGTGATGAACTTCAATATGCATGGGATGGAAAAGACCATTCCTGAAGTATTTGCAATGCTGAAATCAGCAGAGGTAGAAGTCAAAAAGGAACATCAAGTGTTGATGGTGAATAAAACCACTAAGTTCAAGAAAGGCAAGGGTAAGAAGAACTTCAAGAAGGACGACAAGGGAGTTGCCGCGCCCGGTAAGCAAGCTGCCGGGAAGAAGCCAAAGAATGGACCCAAGCCCGAGACTGAGTGCTTTTATTGCAAGGGAAGTGGTCACTGGAAGCGGAACTGCCCCAAATACTTAGCGGACAAGAAGGCCGTCATCACGAAAGGTATATGTGATATACATGTAATTGATGTGTACCTTACCAGTACTCGTAGTAGCTCCTGGGTATTTGATACCGATGCGGTTGCTCACATTTGTAACTCAAAGCAGGAGATGCGGAATAAACGGAGACTGGCGAAGGACGAGGTGACGATGCGTGTCGGGAATGGTTCCAAGGTTGATGTGATCGCCATCGGCACGCTACCTCTACATTTACCTACGGGATTAGTTTTAAACCTCAATAATTGTTATTTAGTGCCAGCTTTGAGCATGAACATTGTATCAGGATCTCATTTAATACGAGATGGCGACTCATTTAAATCCGAGAATAATGGTTGTTCTATTTATATGAGAGATATGTTTTATGGTCATGCTCCGATGGTGAATGGTTTATTCCTAATGAATCTTGAGTGTAATGCTACACATATTCATAGTGTGAATACCAAAAGATGTAAGGTTGATAATGATAGTCCCACATACTTGTGGCACTGCCGCCTTGGCCACATAGGTGTCAAACGCATGAAGAAGCTCCATGCAGATGGACTTTTAGAGTCTTTTCATTACGAATCATTTGACACATGCGAACCATGCCTCATGGGTAAAATGACCAAGACTCTGTTCTCAGGAATAATGGAGCGAGCAACCAAATTATTGGAAATCATACATACTGATGTGTGCGGTCCAATGAGTGTTGAGGCTCGCGGTGGCTATCGTTATGTTCTCACCCTCACTGATGACTTGAGTAGATATGGGTATGTCTACTTAATGAAACACAAGTCTGAGACCTTTGAAAAGTTCAAGGAATTTCAGAGTGAGGTTGAGAATCAACGTGACAGGAAAATCAAGTTCTTGCAATCAGATCGTGGGGGAGAATACTTGAGTCACGAATTTGGCACACACTTAAGAAAATGTGGAATAGTTTCACAACTAACGCCGCCTGGAACACCTCAGCGTAATGGTGTGTCTGAACGTCGTAATCGCACTCTATTAGATATGGTGCGATCTATGATATCTCTTACCGATTTACCGCTATCATTTTGGGGCTATGCTGTAGAGACTGCCGCATTCACTTTAAATAGGGCTCCGTCGAAATCCATTGAGACGACACCATATGAATTATGGTTTGGGAAGAAACCTAAGCTGTCGTTTCTAAAAGTTTGGGGATGCGATGCTTATGTCAAGAAACTTCAACCTGAAAAGCTCGAACCCAAGTCGGAAAAATGCGTCTTCATAGGATACCCTAAAGAAACTGTTGGGTATACCTTCTACCTCAGATCCGAAGGCAAGATCTTTGTTGCCAAGAATGGGTCCTTTCTAGAGAAAGAGTTTCTCTCGAAAGAAATAAGTGGGAGGAAGGTGGAACTTGATGAAGTATTACCTCTTGAACCGGTAGGTGGCGCAGCTCAAGAAAATGT
This sequence comes from Triticum urartu, assembly GCF_056163025.1. NCBI lineage: Eukaryota > Viridiplantae > Streptophyta > Magnoliopsida > Poales > Poaceae > Triticum > Triticum urartu. The sequence goes on along the minus strand of NC_141874.1, from coordinate 127,068,258 downwards.
TCCTGAGGTGCCTGCACCGACTAGAGAGGAAGTTGATGATGATCATGAAACTTCAGATCAAGTTGCTACTGAACTTCGTAGGTCCACAAGGACACGTTCCGCACCAGAGTGGTACGACAACCCTGTCTTGGAAATCATGTTGTTAGACAACGGTGAACCTTCGAACTATGAAGAAGCGATGGCGGACCCGGATTCCGACAAATGGCTGGAAGCCATGAAATCCGAGATAGGATCCATGTATGAAAACGAAGTATGGACATTGACTGACTTGCCCGTTGATCGGCGAGCCATAGAAAATAAATGGATCTTTAAGAAGAAGACAGACGTGGATGGTAATGTGACCATCTATAAAGCTCGGCTTGTCGCTAAGGGTTATTGACAAGTTCAAGGGGTTGACTACGATGAGACTTTCTCACCCGTAGCGAAGCTAAAGTCCGTCCAAATCATGTTAGCAATTGCCGCATTCTATGATTATGAGATATGGCAAATGGACATCAAAACGGCATTCCTTAATGGTTTCCTTAAGGAGGAATTGTATATGATGCAGCCGAAAGGTTTTGTCGATCCTAAGAATGCTGACAAGGTGTGCAAGCTCCAACGCTCGATTTATGGGCTGGTGCAAGCATCTCGGAGTTGGAACATTCGCTTTGATGAGATGATCAAAGCGTTTGGGTTTATGCAGACTTATGGAGAAGCATGCATTTACAAGAAAGTGAGTGGGAGCTCTGTAGCATTTCTCATATTGTATGTGGATGACATACTGTTGATGGGAAATGATATAGAATTCTTGGAAAGCATAAAGGCCTACTTGAACAAGTGTTTTTCAATGAAGGACCTTGGAGAAGCTGCTTATATATTAGGCATCAAGATCTATAGAGATAGATCGAGACGCCTCATTAGTCTTTCACAGAGTACGTACCTTGACAAGATATTGAAGAAGTTCAAAATGGATCAGTCAAAGAAGGGGTTCTTGCCTGTATTGCAAGGTACGAGATTGAGCACGGCTCAATGCCCAACCACGGCAGAAGATAGAGAAAAGATGAGTGTCGTCCCCTATGCCTCGGCCATAGGGTCTATCATGTCTGCTATGCTGTGTACCAGACCTGATGTAAACCTTGCCGTAAGTTTGGTAGGAAGGTACCAAAGTAATCCCGGCATGGAACACTAGACAGCGGTCAAGAATATCCTGAAGTACCTGAAAAGGACCAAGGAAATGTTTCTCGTTTATGGAGGTGACGAAGAGCTCGTCGTAAAGGGTTACGTCGATGCTAGCTTCGACACGGATCTGGATGACTCTAAGTCACAAACCGGATATGTGTATATTTTGAATGGTGGGGCAGTAAGCTGGTGCAGTTACAAGCTAAGCGTTGTGGCGGGATCTACATGTGAAGCGGAGTACATGGCAGCCTCGGAGGCAGCACAAGAAGCAGTCTGGGTGAAGGAGTTCATTACCTACCTAGGAGTCATACCCAATGCGTCGGGCCCGATGACTCTCTTCTGTGACAACACTGGAGCTATTGCCCTTGCCAAGGAGCCCAGGTTTCATAGGAAGACCAGGCATATCAAGCGTCGCTTCAACTCCATTCGTGGAAGTGTTCAAAATGGAGACATAGAGATTTGTAAAGTACATACGGACCTGAATGTAGCAGATCCGTTGACTAAACCTCTCCCTAGAGAAAAATATGATCAACACCAGAACTGCATGGGTGTTCGATTCATCACAATGTAACTAGAATATTGACTCTAGTACAAGTGGGAGACTGTTGGAAATATGCCCTAGAGGCAATAATAAAATGGTTGTTATTATATTTCTTTGTTCATGATAATTGTCTATTGTTCATGCTATAATTGTGTTATCCGGAAATCGTAATACATGTGTGAATATATAGACCACAACACGTCCCTAGTGAGCCTCTAGTTGACTAGCTCGTTGATCAAAGGATATTCATGGTTTCCTGACTATGGACATTAGATGTCATTGATAACGGGATCACATCATTAGGAGAATGATGTGATGGACAAGACCCAATCCTAAGCTTAGCTCAAAGATCGTGTAGTTCGTTTGCTGTAGCTTTTCTGAATGTCAAGTATCATTTCCTTAGACCATGACATTGTGCAACTCCTAGATACCGTAGGAGTGCTTTGGGTGTGCCAAACGTCACAACGTAACTGGGTGACTATAAAGGTACATTACAGGTATCTCCAAAACTGTCTGTTGGGTTGGCACGAATCGAGACTGGGATTTGTCACTCCGTATGATGAAGAGGTATCTTTGGGCCCACTCGGTAATGCATCATCATAATGAGCTCAATGTGATCAAGTAGTTGATCACGGGATCATGCATTACTGAACAGGGTATTGGGATACCGACGATCGAGTCTCCGGCAAGTAACGTACCGATTGACAAAGGGAATTGTATACGGATTGATTGAATCCTCGACATTGTGGTTCATCCGATGAGATCATCGTGGAGCATGTGGGAGCCAACATGGGTATCCAGATCCCGCTGTTGGTTATTGACCGGAGAGGCTTCTCGGTCATGTCTGCATGTCTCGAGAACCCGTAGGGTCTACACACTTAAGGTTCGGTGACGCTAGGGTTGTAGATATATTAGCACATGGTAACCCGAAAGTTGTTCGGAGTCCCGGATGAGATCCCGGACGTCATGAGGAGTTCCAGAATGGTTCGGAAGTAAAGATTTATATATAGGAAGTCCAGTTTCGGCCATCGGGAAGGTTTCAGGGTCACCGGTATTGTACCATGACCACCGGAAGGGTCCCGGGGGTCCACCGGGTGGGGCCACCTATCCCGGAGGGCCCCATGGGCTGAAGTGGGAGGGGAACCAGCCCCTAGTGGGCTGGTGCGCCCCCCTTTGGGCCTCCCCCTGCGCCTAGGGTTAGAAACCCTAGGGGTGGGGGCGCCACCCTTGCCTTGGGGGGCAAGGCACCCCCTTGGCCGCCGCCCCCCTAGGAGATTGGATCTCCTAGGGCCGGTGCCCCCCCTAGGCACCCTATATATAGTGGGGAAGGGAGGGCTGCGCACCCAAGCCCCTGGCCTCTCCCTCTCCCTCCCGTGACACTCCTCCGTCTCCCAGCGCTTGGCGAAGCCCTGCCGAGATCACCGTTGCTTCCACCACCACGCCGTCGTGCTGCTGGATCTTCATCAACCTCTTCTTCCCCCTTGTTGGATCAAGAAGGAGGAGACGTCTCCCAACCGTACGTGTGTTGAACACGAAAGTGCCATCCGTTCGGCACTAGGTCATCGGTGATTTGAATCACGTCGAGTACGACTCCATCAACCCCGTTCTCTTGAACGCTTCCGCTTGTGATCTACAAGGGTATGTAGATGCACTCCTCTCTCCCTCGTTGCTAGATGAATCCATAGATTGATCTTGGTGATGCGTACAAAATTTTAAAATTCTGCTACGTTCCCCAACAGTTAGTTGTAGTATCTAAAAAGAAAACCCAAAAAGATTTCCTTGTTCTTCTTTTACTTGTGGGAGCTTTCCCATGTAAATAGTTTTTCTCGTTTTTGCTTTTCCAGAAAAACCAAAAACTCCAAAAATATTTCAGTGTGTTTCTCTGAATTTCTTTTTCTTTCTTTTGAGTCATACTAAGGAGAAGGTCATGATGAAAATATTGAGTGGCTCTCATATGAATTATTGTTGATCTAACAGAGAGCCCATATTACCTTGTCTTCTCCTTTTGAATAAAATGTTTGCAGATTCCAGCTTAGTCCACGACACTCTTGCACTATTATTATTTTCATATCGTTCGGTCATGCAAGTGAAAGGCAATAATGACAATATTTGATGAACTGGCCATGGTAGAGAGAAACGGGTATGAACTTGACTTGTTCTGTTTTTGTAAATATGTTTAACCTAGTATCCATGATTCAACCCATTATGATCAAACATGTTGGCAATGACAATTAGAGATTATAGTTTCTCATGCCATGCATGAGTAGATAGGAGTGGATAATGTATTATCTTAGATGTCAACATTGCGTTAAAATGATTGTGATGTAGTATGATGGTACGGTATCCTCCTCTGAATGTTCGAGTGGCTTGACTTGGCACATGTTCATGCATGTAGTTGAATCAAAACCAACATAGCCTCTGTGATATTTAAGTTCATGGTGTTCATATCCTACTCATGCTAGTATCCAATGTTACTTATGCATAATGCATGTTCATGACTGTTGTTGCTCTCTAGCTGTCCGCTTCTCAACCTTGTACTAAGCCGGAATTCTGCTTGTGCATCAAAAACCTTAAACCCAAGTTATTCCAGATGAGTCCACCATACCTACCTATATACGGTATTACCCTGCCGTCCTAAGTAAATTTGCATGTGCCACCTCTAAAAACTTCAAATAAATATCTTTTTTGTGTGGCTGGATTGTTCATAGAGCGACAGGAGGCAGTTGGTATCTTCCATGCTAAGCGGGTTAATCTCATGATGACTGTTTATTCACTCGACATTGCACGAGAAAGGGGCGGTTATAGGGATTCCCAGTCCCGAACTGCAAAAAGAAAAGAGCTTACAAATAATCAAACAAAAACTCCTACGGAGTCGTAACCTTTATTTTATCGCTTGGGAACCGCCACTAATGTGTTTAGCATGTAAGATATTGATAACTGATGGTCGCGAAGGAAACAAGAAGGGTGCACCTCTCAAAATTTCATTTACCTCTGTTTTAAAAACCTGAGTTGTGGCGCCGCTGCAAATCACTGTTTCCCTCTGCGAAGGGACTATCTATTTACTTTTATGTTGTGTCATCACCTTCTCAAATAAGCGCCAAAACCTGAGAGCACTGTTGTCATGCTTATGCATTGTGTGTAGATAATGTTGGGTGCATCATGACTGGATATTTTCTACCATGAATTACAATGTTTAGTCGCTGCTTGAACTTTGGAGGTGCTCTACATTATGTTTTGTGGTCTCAGAAAGGGCTAGCAAGATACCACTATTGTCATATTATATCATGGTTGTTTTGACACCGTGTTGTTGTTTTAGATATCTTATTATTGCTCGCTAGCTGATTATGTCATTGATATGAGTTAATATAATTTTTAAGAGTTATTTTTGACATGGTTACATAATAATCTTGGTTGAAAACCTGGGTGTTGTTTAAGCTTATTTATGCAAACAAGAGCAAAATAGTTCGTAAAAGTTTTTCTTTTTCACTTTCTGTTTATCAACTGAATTGCTTGAGGACAACCAAAGGTTTAAGCTTGGGGGAGTTGATACGTCTCCATCGTATCTACTTTTCCTAATGTTTTTCCTCTTGTTTTGGACTCTAACTTGCATGATTTGAATGAAACTAACCCGGACTGGCGTTGTTTTTAGCAGAACTACCATGGTGTTGTTTTTTGTGCAGAAATGAAAGTTCACGGATTGGAATGAAACTTTGCAAGGAATTTTTATATGAATAAAGATAATTTCTGGAGCCAAGAACCACCGCAGGGGGCACCTGGGTGGGCACAACCCACCAAGGCGTGCCACCCCCTCCAGGCGTGCCCAGGTGGGCTGTCCCCACCTGGTGGCCCCGTGGACCCTGAAACCGATGCTATAAAATCCTATTTTTCCAAAAAGAATCAGGGAGGAATAATTACCTCATTTCGCGACACGGAGCCGCCGTCACCTCCTGTTCTTCATCGAGAGGCTAGATCTGGAGTCCGTTTGGGGCTCCGGAGAGGGGGATCTTCTGTCTTCGTCATCACCAACCCTCCTCCATCGCCAATTCCATGATGCTCTCCAGCAGGAGTGAGTAATTCCTTCATAGGCTCGCTGGTCAGTGAGGAGTTGGTTGAGATTCATCATGTAATCGAGTTAGTTTTGTTAGGGCTTGATCCCTAGTATCCACTATGTCTTGAGATTGATGTTGCTATGACTTTGCCATGCTTAATGCTTGTCACTTTGGGCCCGGGTGCCATGATTTCAGATCTGAACCATCTATGTTATCACCATTATATCTATGTTCTAGATTCGATCTTGCAAGTTATAGTCACCTACAGCGTGTTATGATCCGGCAACCCCGGAGTGACAATAGTTGGGACACTTCTCGATGATGACCGTAGTTTGAGGAGTTCATGTATTCATCGTGTGTTAATGCTTTGTTCTGGTTCTCTATTAAAAGGAGGCCTTAATATCCCTTACTTTCCAATAGGACCCCGCTGCCATGGGAGGGTAGGATAAAAGATGTCATGCAAGTTCTTTCCATAAGAACGTATGACTATTTCCGGAATACATGCTGACATTATATTTATGAACTGGAGATAGTGCCGTATCGCCCTAGGTTATGACTATTATATGATGAATATCATCCAACAAATCTTTGATCCAATGCCTACGATTTTCCTACATATTGATCTTGCTAAGTTACTACTGCTACTGCCACTATCGTTACTGCTACAATACTATTACTATCATTGTTACCATTACTGTTGCTGCTACCACTACAATCAAATCTATCATATTACTGTGCTACTGATCACTTTGCTCCAGACAATTAATCTCCAGGTGTGGTTGAATTGACAACCCAGCTGCTAATATTTGCAAATATTCTTTCGCTCCCCTTGTGTCGAATCTATAAATTTGGGTTGAATACTCTACCCTCAAAACCTGTTGTGATCCCCTATACTTGTGGGTTATCAACTCCTTGGTATGCTGACTGTGCTAATTACATTGTTGCTAAATATATACCTCCTAGTTTCACATATCAACAAAAGAAAAATATATTCTATGATTTAAGACATTAGTTTTGGGATGACCCACATCTTTATAAAGGAGTAGATGGTATTATTAGATGTTGTGTACCTGAGCATGAACAGGGACAAATCCTACATAAATGTCACTCCGAAGCTTATGGAGGGCAATCTAGTTTTTATTGGTCTACTCTCTTCAAGGATGCCCGTAAGATTGTTTTATCTTGTGATGAATGTCAAAAAATTGGAAATATTGGTAAGTGTCTAGAAATGTCTATGAATTATTCACTTGTTGTTGAACCATTTGATGTTTGGGGTTTTGATTACATGAGACCTTTTCCTTCCTCTAATGGGTATACACATATTTTGGCTGCTTTTGATTATCTTACTAATTGGGTAGAAGCTATTCCAACTAGTAGTGCCGATCACAACACCTCTATTAAAATGCTTAAGGAAGTTATTTTCCCAACGTTTGGAGTCCCTAGATATTTAATGAATGATGGTGGTTCACATTTTATTCATGGTGCTTTCAGATATGTCTCCGACGTATCTATAATTTATGAAGTATTCATGCCATGTTTAGAACAATTTATATGGTTTTGGTATGATTTGATTAGAACTAACCCGGACTGACGTTGTTTTTGTTGGAAATATGCCCTAGAGGCAATAATAAATTGGTTATTATAATATTTCCTTGTTCATGATAATCGTTTATTATCCATGCTAGAATTGTATTGATAGGAAACTCAGATACATGTGTGGATACATAGACAACACCATGTCCCTAGTAAGCCTCTAGTTGACTAGCTCGTTGATCAATAGATGGTTATGGTTTCCTGACCATGGACATTGGATGTCATTGATAACGGGATCACATCATTAGGAGAATGATGTGATGGACAAAGACCCAATCCTAAGCCTAGCACAAGATCATGTAGTTCGTATGCTAAAGCTTTTCTAATGTCAAGTATCATTTCCTTAGACCATGAGATTGTGCAAGTCCCGGATACCGTAGGAGTGCTTTGGGTGTGCCAAACGTCACAACGTAACTGGGTGGCTATATAGGTACACTACAGGTATCTCCAAAAGTGTATGTTGGGTTGGCACGAATCGAGACTGAGATTTGTCACTCCGTGTAAACGGAGAGGTATCTCTGGGCCCACTTGGTAGGAAATCATCATAATGTGTACAATGTGGTCAAGGAGTTGATCACGGGATGATGTGTTACGGAACGAGTAAAGAGACTTGCCAGTAACGAGATTGAACAAGGTATCGGGATACCGACGATCGAATCTCGGGCAAGTATCGTACCGCTAGACAAAGGGAATTGTATACGGGATTGATTAAGTCCTTGACATCGTGGTTCATCCGATGAGATCATCGTGGAACATGTGGGAGCCAACATGGGTATCCAGATCCCGCTGTTGGTTATTGACCGGAGAGTCATCTCGGTCATGTCTGCATGTCTCCCGAACCCGTAGGGTCTACACACTTAAGGTTCGGTGACGCTAGGGTTATAGAGATATTAGTATGCGGTAACCCGAAAGTTGTTCGGAGTCCTGTATGCGATCCCAGACGTCACGAGGAGTTCCGGAATGGTCCGGAGGTAAAGAATTATATATAGGAAGTGCTATTTCGGCCATCGGGACAAGTTTCGGGGTCACCGGTATTGTACCGGGACCACCGGAAGGGTCCCGGGGGTCCACCGGGTGGGGCCACCTGCCCCGGGGGCCACATGGGCTGTAGGGGGTGCGCCTTGGCCTATATGGGCCAAGGGAACCAACCCCAAGAGGCCCATGCGCCAAGAGAAGGGGGAAAGGAAGAGTCCTAAAAGGGGAAGGCACCTCCGAGGTGCCTTGGGGAGGAGGGACTCCTCCCTTGGCCGCACCCTTCCTTGGAGGAAGGGCCAAGGCTGCGCCCCCTCTCCCTTGGCCCTATATATAGTGGGGGAAAGGGAGGGCAGCTAAAACCTAAGCCCTGGCGCCTCCCTCTCCCTCCCATGACACATCTCCCTCCTCCCGCAGCGCTTGGCGAAGCCCTGTTGGAATCCCGCTACTTCCACCACCACGCCGTCGTGCTGTTGGATCTCCATCAACCTCTCCTCCCCCCCTTGCTGGATCAAGAAGGAGGAGACGTCACTGCTCCGTACGTGTGTTGAACGCGGAGGTGCCTTCCGTTCGGCGCTAGGATCATCGGTGATTTGGATCACGACGAGTACGACTCCATCAACCCCGTTCTCTTGAACGCTTCCGCGCGCGATCTACAAGGGTATGTAGATCCACTCCTCCCTCGTTGCTAGATGACTCCATAGATTGATCTTGGTGACACGTAGGAAATTTTTTGAATTATTGCTACGTTCTCCAACAGTGGCATCATGAGCTAGGTCTATGCGTAGTTTCTATGCACGAGTAGAACAAAAAGTAGTTGTGGGCGTTGATTTTGATCAATATGCTTGCCGTTACTAGTCTTATCCTGATTCAGCGGCATCGTGGGATGAAGCGGCCCGGACCGACCTTACACGTACTCTTACGTGAGACTGGTTCCACCGACTGACATGCACTAGTTGCATAAGGTGGCTAGGGGGTGTCTGTCTCTCCTACTTTAGTCGGATCGGATTCGATGAAAAGGGTCCTTATGAAGGGTAAATAGCAATTGGCATATCACGTTGTGGTTTTTGCGTAGGTAAGAAACGTTCTTGCTAGAAACCCATAGCAGCCACGTAAAACATGCAAACAACAATTAGAGGACGTCTAACTTGTTTTTGCAGGGTATGCTATGTGATGTGATATGGCCAAAGGATGTGATGAATGATATATGTGATGTATGAGATGATCATGTTCTTGTAATAGGAATCACGACTTGCATGTCGATGAGTATGACAACCGGCAGGAGCCATAGGAGTTGTCTTAATTTATTTATGACCTGCGTGTCAACATAAACGTCATGTAATTACTTTACTTTATTGCTAACCGTTAGCTGTAGTAGTAGAAGTAATAGTTGGCGAGACAACTTCATAAAGACACGATGATGGAGATCATGGTGTCATGCCGGTGACGATGATGATCATGGAGCCCCGAAGATGGAGATCAAAAGGAGCAATATGATATTGGCCATATCATGTCACTATTTGATTGCATGTGATGTTTATCATGTTTATACATCTTATTTGCTTAGAACGACGGTAGTAAATAAGATGATCCCTCATTAAAATTTCAAGAAAGTGTTCCCCCTAACTGTGCACCGTTGCGACAGTTCGTTGTTTCGAAGCACCACGTGATGATCGGGTGTGATAGATTCTAACGTTCACATACAACGGGTGTAAGACAGATTTACACACGTGAAACACTTAGGTTGACTTGACGAGCCTAGCATGTGTACAGACATGGCCTCGGAACACAGAAGACCGAAAGGTCGAGCATGAGTCGTATAGAAGATACCATCAACATGAAGATGTTCACCGACGTTGACTAGTCCGTCTCACGTGATGATCGGACACGGCCTAGTTGACTCGGATCATGTAATCACTTAGATGACTAGAGGGATGTCTATCTAAGTGGGAGTTCATAAGATGAACTTAATTATCCTGAACATAGTCAAAAGGTCTTCGCAAATTATGTCGTAGCTCGCGCTTCAGTTCTACTGTTTAGATATGTTCCTAGAGAAAATTTAGTTGAAAGTTGATAGTAGCAATTATGCGGACTAGGTCCGTAAACTGAGGTTTGTCATCATTGCTTCATAGAAGGCTTATGTCCTTAATGCACCGCTCAGTGTGCTGAACCTCGAACGTCGTCTGTGGATGTTGCGAACATCTGACATACACATTTTGATAACTACGTGATAGTTCAGTTAAACGGTTTAGAATTGAGGCACCGAAAACGTTTTTGAAACGTCGCGAAACATATGAGATGTTTCGAGGGCTGAAATTGGGATTTCAGGCTCGTGCCCACGTCAAGAGGTATAAGACCTCCGACGATTTTCTTAGCCTGCAAACTAAGGGAGAAAGGCTCAATTGTTGAACTTGTGCTCAGATTGTCTGAGTACAACAATCGCTTGAATCGAGTGGGAGTTGATCTTCTAGATGAAATAGTGATGGTTCTCCGAAGTCATTACCACCAAGCTGCTTGAGCTTCGTGATGAACTATAATATATCAGGGACATATATGATGATCCTTGAGATATTCGTGATGTTTGACACCACAAAAGTAGAGATCAAGAAGGAGCATCAACTGTTGATGGTTGGTGAAACCACTAGTTTCAAGAAGGGCAAGGGCACGAAGGGATACTTCATGAAACGACAATTTAGCTGCTGCTCTAGTGAAGAAACCCAAGGTTGAACCCAAACCCGAGACTAAGTGCTTCTGTAATAAGAGGAACAGCCACTGGAGCAGAATTACCCTAGATACTTGGTAGATGAGAAGGCTGGCAAAGTCGATAGAAGTATATTGGATATACATTGTGTTAATGTGTACTTTACTAGCACTCCTAGTAGCACCATGGTATTAGATACCGGTTCAGTTGCTAAATGTTAGTAAACTCGAAATAAAAGGCTACGGAATAAACGGAGACTAGCTAAAGGTGAGATGACGATATGTGTTGGAAGTGTTTCCAATGTTGATATGATCAAGCATCGCACGCTCCCTCTACCATCGAGATTGGTGTTTGCGTTGAGCATAGACATGATTGGATTATGTCTATCGCGATACGGTTATTCATTTAAGGGGAATAATGGTTACTATGTTTATTTGTATAATACCTTCAATGGTCTTGCACCTAAAATGAATGGTTTTTTGAATCTCGATCGTAGTGATACACATGTTCATGCCAAAAGATATAGGATAGTAATGATAGTACCACCTACTTGTGGCACTGCCACGTAAGTCATATCGGTGTAAAACGCATGAAGAAGCTCCATGTTGATGGATCTTTGGGCTCACTCGTTTTGAAAAGTTTGAGACATGCGAACCATGTCTATTGGTGTATATGCATGGAGAAACTCCATGCAAATGGACCGTTTGGACTCACTTGATTTTGAATCACTTGAGACATGCAAATCATACCACATGGGCAAGATGACTGAAAGCCTCGTTTTCAGTAAAATGGAACTAGAAAGCAACTTGTTGGAAGTAATACATTTTGATGTGTGCAGTCCAATGAGTGCTGAGGTGTGTAGTGGATATCGTTATGTTCTTACTTCACAGATGATTTGAGTATATTTACTTGATGAATCACGAGTCTGAATTATTGAAAGGTTCAAGTAATTTCAGGGTGAAGTTGAAAGATCGTCGTGACAAGAGGATAAAATATCTATGATATGATCATAGAGATGAATATCTGAATTACGAGTTTGGCACAGAATTAAGACATTGTGGAAATTGTTTCAGAACCAATATAGCCTGGAACACCATAGTGTGATGGTGTGTCCGAACATCATAACTGCACCCTATTGGATATGATGCATACCATGATGTCTCTTATTGAATTACCACGATAGTTTATGGGTTAGGCATTAAAGACAACCACATTCACTTTAAATAGGGCACCACGTAATTCCGATGAGATGACACCGTATGAACTATGGTTTAGAGAAACCTAAGCTGTCATTTCTTAAAAGTTTGGGGCTGCGACGCTTATGCGAAAAAGTTTCAGGCTGATAAGCTCGAACCCAAAGCGGATAAATGCATCTTCATAGGACACCCAAAACAGTTGGGTATACCTCCTGTCTCAGAACCGAAAGCAATAAGGGATTGTTTCTAGAATCGGGTCCTTTCTCGAGGAAAAGTTTCTCTCGAAAGAATTGAGTGGGAGGATGGTGGAGACTTGATGAGGTTATTGAACCGTCTCTTCAACTAGTGTGTGGCAGGGCATAGGAAGTTGTTCCTGTGGCACCTACACCAATTGAAGTGGAAGCTTATGATAGTGATCATGAAACTTCAGATCAAGTCACTACCAAACCTCGTGGGATGACAAGGATGCGTACTACTTCAGAGTGGTACGTGATCCTGTCTTGGAAGTCATGTTGCTAGACAACAATGAACCTACGAGCTATGGAGAAGCGATGGTGGGCCCGAATTCCGATAAATGGCTCGAGGCCATAAAATCCGAGAGAGGATCCATGTATGAAAACAAAGTGTAGACTTTGACAGAACTACTTGATGGTCGTAATGCTATTGAGTACAGATGGATTTTAAAAGGAAGACGGACAATGATGGTAAATGTCACCATTAAGAAAGCTCGACTTGTCGTTAAGAAGTTTCCGACAAGTTCAAGGAGTTGACTACGGTGAGACTTTCTCACTCATAGCGATGCTAAGAGTTTGTTGGAATTATATTAGCGATTGCTGCATTATTTATGAAATCTTGCAGATAGGATGTCAAAAACATTGTTTTCTCGACGATTTTCTTGAGGAAAGGTTGTATGTGATACAATCGGAAGGTTTTGTCAATCCTGAAAGATGCTAATAAGTATGCAAAGCTCCAGCAATCCTTCTAAGGACTGGAGTAAGCATCTCGGAGTTGGAATGTATGCTTTGATGAGATGATCAAAGATTTTGGGTGTATACAAAGTTTATGAGAAACTTGTATTTCCAAAGAAGTGAGTGGGAGCACTATAAAATTTCCGATGAGTATGTGTTGTTAACATGTTGTTGATCGGAAATGATGTAGAATTTCTAGAAAGCATGCAGAGTTATTTGAAAAGTGTTTTTTTAATGGAAAGCCTGGATTAAGCTACTTGAACGTTGAGCATCAAGATCTATAAGGACATATCAAAACGCTTAATGGTACTTTCAAATGAGCACATACCTAGACATGATCTTGAAGGTGTTCAAGATGGACCAGTCAAAGAAGGAGTTCTTGCCTGAGTTGTAAGGTATGAAGTTAAGACTTAAAGCTCGACCACGGCAGAAGAAAGAGGAAGGACGAAGGTCGTCCCCTATGCTTTCATCATAGGCTCTCTACAGTATGCTATGCTGTGTACCGCACCTGAAGTGTGCCTTGCCATGAGTCAGTCAAGGGGTACAAGAGTGATCTAAGAATGGATCACAGGACAGCGGTCAAAGTTATCCTTAGTAACTAGTGGACTAAGG